>NC_048587.1:56844473-56934473 GCF_013265735.2 Oncorhynchus mykiss
ATTCCTTCGACAACATGGCTTGGTTTTTGCTCTGACTTGCACTGTCAACTGTGGGACCTTATATAGACTAGGGTGTGCCTTTCCAAATCATGTCCAATCAATTGAATCTACCACAGGTGGACTCCAATCAAGTTGTAGAAACATCTCAAGGATGATCGATGGAAACAGGATGCACCGGAGTTCAATTTCAAGTCTGATAGCAAAGGGTCAGAATACTTATGTAAATAAGGTATTTCTGTTTGTTTCATACATTTTCAAACATTTCTGAAATCCTCTTTTCACTTCGTCATTATGGGGTAATGGTCAAAAGTAGGGAACTATGGACCTGTGTGGCTCAGTTGGTACACCATGGTGATTGCAACGCCAGGGTTGTGGGTTCGATTCCCACTGGGCGTCCAGTACGATAAAGTATGAAGATGTATGCACTCACTTCTGTAAGTTGCTCTGGATAAGAGCATCTGCTAAATGACTATAATGTGTACAGGGAATAGGATGCCATTTGGGACAGTTTTTGTGATAAAACTTGACTTTATACTGTATCTTGGAGAGGGGAACAAGCTGGTATATTATTTATACACCAATTGGATACATTATGTAATATAGGACCAATGTGATATTTTGATGGATCATAATTCAGAGGTGTGTGTGTGTGTAGTGATTATTATATCTCACTGAGTGAAGCTTTATTGCTTCCTAACCAAAGTATAATGTGATGTGTTGTGTGGGGGAGAGTTGTCTGCATTGTGTTTTCTAGGCTGGGACATAGGATTCATTAGTTTAGTGTGTGTTACGCAGTACTAAACAGTAGTGTTGACGTAAGTGTAGGATCACAGGGCTTGGGTCTGTTCAGATTCTACACGACATTTCTATCTGATTGTCTGTCAGAAGAATAATGCTAGAGCCGACACAATTCCGTTCTATCTGCTATTGATGTTCAGAAAGTTTCACATCACTGATGCACCCCTTAGGTTGGTTAGTAGAGGCAGTACTTTAGTTGAGGCCCATGGCATTGAGAAGTTATAATGAATAATAAAGTGCTTGTTAAGCAAAATAACCAACAAGCATGTATTTAGAGATATAGGCTACAACAGTAGATGGGTCAAGTCTGAGTGTTTCCTGAAACCTCCAGATGGACAGCTGCTCTCATGAGAGGATCTGGAAGCTCATAGCTAGATGGTCAGCAGCGGTGGTGGTCTGGTCAGCATGTCCAAGGGCAGGCAGGTAGGCTGGCAGCTCCATGTCATCAGGGCGTCTCCGCCGTCTGCAGATTCCCTGTATTGGGACTGTGATGAGCTTTGAGATCCCCACAGAGTACAGTCATCACTTCAGAAGTATCCTCCAAAGTAATGAAAAGCTGTCCCACTGCCTCTTGGATCACTGTTGGTGAAAAGCAACCCTGAGTCATCGGTGTAATTCAAATGAAAACACACCGGCTAGCTAGCATTACCTAGCTTGTTGACAATGCTGATTTTCATACATTTCCTAGTGGTAGAAAAAGTACCCAATTATCATACTTGTGTAAAAGTAAAGATACCTTAATAGAAAATGACTCAAGTCAAAATCATCATAAGTATATTTAGAACTAAATACTTTTCCTCAAGTATCAAAATTAAATGTAATTGCTAACATATTCTTAAGTATCAAAAGTATAAATCATTTCAAATTCCTTATATTAAGCAAATCAGATGGCACCATTTTATTTTAATATACAGATAGCCAGGGGCACATTCTAATACTTAATTTACAAATGAAGCATGTGCGTTTAGTGAGTCTGCCAGGTCAGAGGCAGTAGGGTTCTTTAAGAATGTAGTGGAGTAAATGTAAAAGTTGCAGAAATATAAATAGTAAAGTACAGATACCCAAAAAAACTACTTCAGCAATACTTTAAAGTATTTTTACTTAAGTACTTTACACCACTACAATTTATGGGCATGACTCAAATTCATGATATCAAGACTTGATCTGTACTCATTTAGCTATTGAAAAATGTAAAACTTGGTACAAAATATTAAATATTATTACATATGTACATGAGTTCTCTGCCGAGGCTGCCACTAGGCACCATGGCAATTATATAACCCAGGAGCTCCGTAATACTATGGCTGACCATGTAAAAAAATCATTTCACTGCACCTATCAGGTGTATGTGACAAAACATATCTTTCTTTCTCCTGGTACCCTCCCCCTTTTTTTTTTACATTGTTTCTGCCCTAAATGGTATCCTATTCCCTATATAGTGCACTACTTTTGACCAGAGCCCTACGGGCCCTGGTATAAAGTAGTACACTAAACAGAGGATAGGGTGCCATTTGGGACTAATATTGGTCCTTGTTATTTTTTGTTTAAGTGTACTTCCACCTTGCTCCTGAGTTGCACAGTGGTCTAAGGCACTGCATCTCAGTGCTAGAGGTGTCACTACAGACCCTGGTTCGATTCCAGGCTGTATCACAACCGTCTGTGATTGATTGGGAGTCCCATAGGGCGGCGCACAATTGGCCCAGCGTCCTCCGGGTTAGGGTTTGGCCAGGGTAGGCTGTCATTGTAAACAAGAATTTGTTCTTAACTGACTTGCCTAGTTAAATATTTTTTTTTGGTATATCTGCTAAAGCCTCTAGTTTACTCTCTTGGTTAATTTATGGGGATATTGTTATTGTGTGTTTTAATTTGATCCCTGCTGTCTTTTCCTAAACTCATTTTAAAGGAGAAACTATTAGAAATGACAGTCTCTGGTTAATTCATGCATTTGTTTTGCCATTGAAAAGGGGATGTTGGTATGACTCCAACATAGCTATCCCAATCCCTATGTTTTGTAATAGTTGAACAGTTTCAAAGTACACATTTGTTGTCCGCCATTTATGAAAAGGTTCTGGTACTGGTGCCAGTTAAATGGTGTCTGTTGAAGTCTTCATATGCATGTTATGGTGTATGAGACGGCACAAATGTAGGGGTGTTAGTTTCATGTGGACCAACAATCCCAATCTTTATTTATCCAAGTAGGCCAGTTGAACAAGTTCTCATTTACAACTGCGATCTGGCCAAGATAAAGTAAAGCAGTGCAACAAAAACAACACTGTGTATGCAAATGTAGTAACATTAGGGAGTTACGGCAATAAATAGGCCATAGAGGTGAAATAATTACAATTTAGCATTAACACTGGAGTGATAGATGTGCAGATGATGATGTACAAATAGTCTTTTCACCCCAGTATATGGTTACCAGTGAACTGAGAAGGTGGAGCTTTACCTAGCGAAGACTTATAGATGACCTGGAGCCAGTGCGTTTGACGACGAATATGGAGTGAGGGCCAGCCAACGAGAGCATACAGGTCGGAGTGGTGGGTAGTATATGGATGGCACTGTGATAGACTGCATCCAATTTGCTGAGTAGAGTGTTAGAGGCTATTTTGTGAAGGACATCACCGAAGGCAAGGATCGGTAGGATAGTCAGTTTTACGAGGGTATGTTTGGCAGCACGAGTGAAGGAGGCTTTGTTGCGAAATAGGAAGCCGGTTCTATATTTAATTTTGGATTGGAGATGCTTAATGTGAGTCTGGAAGGAGAGTTTACAGTCTAACCAGACACCTAGGTATTTGTAGATGTCCACATATTCTAAAGTGATGCTGGATGGGTGGGCAGGTGCGGCAGCGATCGGTTGAAGAGCATGCATTTAGTTTTACTAGCATTTAAGAGCAGTTGGAGGCCATGGAAGGAGTGTTGTATGGCATTGAAGTTCATTTGTTAACAGTGTCCAAAGAAGGGCCGGATGTATACAAAATGGTGTCGTCTGCGTAGAGGTGGATCAGGGAATCACCAGCAGCAAGAGCGACATCATTGATATATACAGAGAAAAGAGTCGGCCTGAGAATTGAACCGTGTGGCAACCCCATAGAGACTGCCAGAGGTCCGGACAACAAGCCCTCTGATTTGACACACTGAACTCTATCTGAAAAGTAGTTGGTGAACCAGGCGAGGCAGTCATTTGAGAAACCAAGGCTATTGAGTCTGCCAATAAGAATGCGGTGATTGACAGAGTCGAAAGCCTTGGCCAGGTCGATGAAGACGGCTGCACAGTGCTGTCTTTTATTTGATTTGATTTATATCGTTTTGGACCTTGGATAGGCACAAGGGGTTTATGTTGGATTGGTTCATGATGTTGTCCTCTGCAGCCTAGGGACAAGGTTAGGGGGTTGTCCATTTACTCGTTCTCAACTCTCGACCTGTCCAGAAACAACCCCTACCCGCTAGATTTTCCAATCTTTCCCCTCAGATCTCGTGTGTAGGCAGTAGGGTCTAGGGATGCGTTTGGGAATCAGGCCTAGTGTATTTGGAGCTTTTTCTAACTTGTAGAAAATCAGAATTAGATGCGTCTTCTTACTCAGACCCTGGCTGCCTTCATGCTCATTCTTTCCCTGTCATGTAGCCTACGACTGTATTCACTTGTCTGTTATTTTCACAGAACAGTCTGGTTTTGGCTGACTGTTAGTTCTGTTGTTTCCTAAGTCACCAGGTGACTCAATATTTATTGCCTTGTACCTATTTTTGGAAGGTTTGTCTTCAGAACTATGCTTGAACATTTAATTCCAGGGCTGCTTCTGAAATGGCACCCTAATCCCTGTAGAGTGCACAACTTTTGGCCAGAGTTCTATTCACCCTGGTCAAAAGTAACTCACTAGATAGGTGCCATTTGGGAAGTACATATACATTTGCCTGTACGTCTATTTATTTCTGTTGACTTGGAGAGAAAGAGAATCTGTATTTCTGATTGTTATTGTAATACAATGGTTAATTTAATTGTAAATAAAACATGTTTATTTTACCAATATGTTTTTGTATTATTGCAGTAAAATACAGGAAAATATTATAACCACTGATCATTATAAGATCTTGGTTATTTCAGCGTCCTGAACCCAGCCATGATCTAGTCAGGCAGATGTGCTATCATCATATGACGTCATATTGGTGCTCTCACGAGGTGGTATACTGTACCATCTGGCAGGACTGTTCCCTCGGTCAGATTTCTTACCAAACCAATGTGTTCCTGTGTTGCCTGGGTGACGTTTTCTAGGAACTCAGTCCAGCTTTAAACTTACTCTTGAAAGTTGTAATAGTAGAATTCGGTTCCCCTTGTCATGTCAGTCATTGCATACCTTAGAGAGCTATTTGTAACTTGTCGGAAGTGTCCAGATCAAGTAGCCCGTGTCGGCTGTAAAACAATAAAATTTCCCATAGATATTGTATTTTTTTTGTCACATATCACATGAATACACGGCAGAATGTATAGAATTGCAAGACAATTAGCTTTAAACCTGCAAAATTCTCTTCACCAATGAGGGGTGTGAACAGTTTGTTTCATGAACAGTGCTTGTGTGCGCAGGGGGGGCGCTGGATGTTACCCAAGGCTGGAAAGGGAACCCCTGTTTTAGTCTAGTGGAATGAGATGTTCCATTTGCACAGCTGTTCGTGTGCCGCAGATAGCAAAGACTAACTAATTTTCATCCGAAGTCAGAGAAACCGCTCAGAACATTTACATATACTGTATTTACCATGAGGGGGTTTTAGGACATCCTTTTGATGACCAGACTAAGCAGTTTTTTTAATGGTATTTGAATCTTATATTTTTAAAAGTGATATGTCTTTTTCTTGACTGTTCAGTAAGGTAATGGGGTGTAGGGACTACTATACAGAATCAACGTGTTCCTGAGTTGCGTGAATTAACCCAATCTGTTCCACAGAGGGCTATAGGCTGTTAATGTTGTGAAGGCACTTATGTAGGAACACCTCGTGAACTCTACAATCGCATGCACCTGCAGTGTGTGTCCTGTCACAATGAAAGCTTGTTTTTCACTAACATGTTTTTAAAGAAAGCTTTCTTCAAATGATCAAGTAAGAAACGTTTGTTAAATGACACAGCATTTGTTAGAAAGCTGACTGCTCCAGGCCAGGGTGAATGTAGGGTTATGAAATCCCTCAGCCAACCATATCCATCCAATTCATTCCCTCCCTCTTGGCCCCAGAAGTTTGCTGATCTAAAGGGTATTGGGGAAGTATGCTGTGTAGAGGTGGAGCTTACACCTTACAGATCTGCTAACATCGAAGGGTTTCTTAGGGGTTTGTCACTAGTTAACACAGCCACAGCACCATTTAACAATTGTGACGTTGTGGCTGTGTTAACTAGTGAAGACCTACTCAGGGCCAAGAGGGATGTAAAGTTTGGCAGGGAATGAATTGGGATCAACAGACAGTGTGGAGCCCAGGGCCCATATTCACAAAGTGTTTCAGAGTATGAGTGCTGATCTAGGATCAGTTTTTCCTTTAAGATTATAATGAATAAGATTAGAGGGGCAGCAGGTAGCCTAGTGGTTAGAGTGTTGGGCCCATAACCGAAAGGTTGCTGGATCGAATCCCTAAGCTGACAAGGTAAAAAGCTATGGCAGCCCCCCGCACCTCTCTGATTCAGAGGGGGTGGGTTAAATGCAAAAGACACATTTCAGTTGAATGCATTCAGTTGCACAACTAACTAGGTATCCCCTTTACATGGACAGGGGAGATCTGATCCTAAATCAGCACTGGGCCCTGACTGCAAGTAACCTGCAGTTCGTCAAATTTCTGCCCTGCTAGAGCTGCCCTGGTCAACTGTAAGTCCTGTTATTGTGAATCTGGGTTTGGAGGAAGCCAAGAGAACGCTACCTGCCCCAATGCATAGTGCTAACTGTAAAGTTTGGTGGAAGAGGAATAATGGTCTGGGGCTGTTTTTCATGGTTCGGGCTAGGCCACGTAGTTACAGTGAAGGGAAATCATAACGCTACAGCATACAATAACTTTAGATGATTCTGTGCTTCAAACTTTGTGGCCACAGATTGGGGAAGGCCCATTCCTGTTTCAGCATGACAATGCCCCCTGCACAAAGCGAGGTCCATACAGAAATGGTTTGTGTGGAAGAATTTGACTGGCCTGCACAGAGCCCTGACCTCAAACCCATCCAACACCTTTGGGATGAATTGGAACGTTGACTGCGAGCCAGGCCTAATCGCCCAACATCAGTGTCCGACCTCACTAATGCTCTTGTGGCTGAATGGAAGCAAGTCCCTGCAGCAATGTTCCAACATCTAGTGGAAAGCCTTCCCAGAAGAGTGGAGGCTGATATAGCAGCAAAGGGGGGACCAACTCCATATTAATGTCCATGATTTTGGAATGAGATGTTCGACGAGCAGGTGTCCACATACTTTTGGTCATGTAGTGTATAGTAATATGGGCTATTTTCAGCCCTTTCCTGGGTAGATTCTCAGAGATAGATATAATATGGAAAAGAGCAAACAACGCAAGATAAAAAAAAACATCAATTTCACAGTCAATTAATCAGTTGGTGTGTGTTAGTCCACTGTGGGGTTGAAGCTACGAACCCATAGGCTTGGCTCTCTCATCCCTTCCAGGCTTCTGGGAGGGAGGCTGGACAATGAGCCTGTCTTATCGGATGTAAGCAATGTCCCCACATGCTCTTGCAGTTTTCATAGCAGGGGTAAGTTATTTTTATTCTGACGCACAGATTCAGGATAGTCCTCGTTGAGGAAGATGTACGTTCCCCTCAAGTTCTTGGCTCTTTCCAGAACCACTACCTTGTCCTTTGAAACTCAGGAATTTGATGACTATCGGCCTGGGCCTGTCACCTGAGCCGGTGGTGGGTTTTCAAGTCCTGTGGGCGCGCTCTAACTCAATCTTCCTGTGGTCTTATCTTCAGTTTCTCCAAGATCATTTCCCTCACTTTGTCCTCAGACTCCGTCCAGGTCTCGTGGAGATTCTGCAATACAGTCTACAATAAGGTTTTTTGCCTTGATTGTCCCTCGAGACAATCTGATTTCTCTGTAATTGTTATCATGGATTCACATACAGAACTAATGTCCTCTCTCAGTGACTTCCAAATTGTTGTATCTTGCCGTTTTCCTGTTTAAACTCATCGAGCTGATCCTGGGAGAACAGCAAACTGTTATTCAGGTACTGGACCACTCTGGTCAGGTTGTCCATTCTTTTATTAGTTGAATCCACCAGTATTTGGACAAAACACTTGACGCTATTTTCTTGATGTTGTAACAACTGCTTGTAGAACTCTTTTCGTTCATTTGAAAGAACCTTCCCCTGTGATAGAGAGACACCCCTGTCCTCAACAGTACTCCCACCAGCTTTGGTCTTTGTCATGGCAATGTTGGCTACGCTGTTACTCCCCACAATTCCAGACAGGTCAGGTCACAGGGAAGATGGAAACAGCAACAAACAGTAGGATTCCAGACAGCTACAATCCTGGGACAATCCGCAGTTCCAGCCACAAGGGCTAACTGTGACGCGGGATACAAAATCAAAAGATACTAACCAAACTTTTCCAATACATTTTTTCAGACACTTTCAAAACTTTCCAAACCAACAAACCGAGCGTGGCGTCATTTCAAAATGTAAACATACAGTTGAAGTCGGAAGTTTAAATACACTTAGGTTGGAGTCATTAAAACTAGTTTTTCAACCACTCCACAAATTTCTTGTTAACAAACTATAGTTTTGGCAAGTCGGTTAGGACATCTACTTTGTGCATGACACAAGTAATTTTTCCAACAATTGTTTACAGACATTAATTCACTTATAATTCACTGTATCACAATGGGAGTGGGTCAGAAGTTTACATACACTAACTTGACTGTGCCTTTAAACAGCTTGGAAAATTCCATAAAATGATGTCATGGCTTTAGAAGCTTCTGTTAGGCTAATTGACATCATTTGAGTCAATTGGAGGTGTACCTGTAGATGTATTTCAAGGCCTACCTTCAAACTCAGTGCCTCTTTGCTTGACATCATGGAAAAATCAAAAGAAATCAGCCAAGACCTCAGAAAAAAATTGTAGACCTCCACAAGTCTGGTTCATCCTTGGGAGCAATTTCAAAAGCCTGAAGGTACCACGTTGATCTGTACAAACAATAGTATGCAAGTATAAACACCATGGAACCACACAGCCGCCATACTTCTAGAGAGGAATGTACTTTGGTGTGAATCAATCCCAGAACAACAGCAAAGGACCTTGTGAAGATGTTGGAGGAAACCGGTATAAAAGTATCTTTATCCACAGTAAAACGAGTCCTATATCGACATAACCTGAAAGGCCGCTCAGCAAGGAAGAAGCCACTGCTCCAAAACCGCCATAATAAAGACAGACTACGGTTTGCAACTGCACATGGGGACAAAGATCATACTTTTTGGAGAAATGTCCTCTGGTCTGATGAAATAGAACTGTTTGGCCATAATGACCATCGTTACGTTTGGAGGAAAAGGGGGAGGCTTGCAAGCCGAAGAACACCATCCCAACCGTTAAGCATGGGGGTGGCAGCATCATGTTGTGGGGGTGCTTTGCTGCTGGATGGACTGGTGTACTTCACAAAATAGATGGCATCATGGGGAGGACAATTATGCGGATATATTGAAGCAACATCTCAAGACATCAGTCAGGAAGTTAAAGCTTTGTGACAAATGAGTCTTCCAAATGGACAATGACCCCAAGCATACTTCCAAAGTTGTGGCAAAATGACTTAAGGACAACAAAGTCAAGGTATTGGAGTGGCCATCACAAAGCCCTGACCTCAATCCTACATTCCATTTGTGGGCAGAATTAAAAAAGGTGTGTGCGAGCAAGGAGGCCTACAAACCTGACTCAGTTACACCAGCTCTGTCAGAAGGAATGGGCCAAAATTCACCCAAATTATTGTGGGAAGCTTGTGGAAGGCTACCCAAAACGTTTCACCCAAGTTCAACAATTTAAAGGCAATGCTACCAAATACTAATTGAGTGTATGTAAACTTCTGACCCACTGAGAATGTGATAAAATAAATAAAAGCTGAAATAAATAATTCTCTCTACTATTATTCTGACATTTCACAATCTTAAAATAAAGTGGTGATCCTAACTGACCTAAGACAGGGTATTTTTACTAGGATTAAATGTCAGGAATTGTAAAAAAAACTGAATTTAAATGTATTTGGCTACGGTGTATGTAAACTTCTGAATTCAACTGTAGCATTGAAATTCCCACTAGCAGTTAGTGGTAGAGGGAAAATGGTATTGAACAAGGTAAAAGTACTGCCCATTTCTGTTGTAATAGAAGGGGGTGGCGCTTGGGGGCTGTGTGTGGCTGTGCATTTGAGTGAGAAAGACACAGAGGAGAACCAACCAGTAAAATCAAAGCCCCCTTCATTGTTGACGCATTGTGCCGACAACATCAAAGAGTCATTCCAGACTCTGAAGTCAGGAGGAATTGGAGAGTTCGGTATTACCCAGACTAGACAGTATTCTGCTCTCTAACTGTCTCCAGCAATATCACCCTCCTCTGAACTTCTACAAAACATGTGTGCATCATCAAATAGGCCAAGCATACAGCTTCAAACGAGGACAGTAAGCTGAGTGCAGGAGGCATGTTACTAATGATAAGTATTCAGTCGGCCATTAAAGAGCATTGTCATTTTGAGGCAGGGGTGTAGTGAGTACACGATCAGGGCATGTCTTTCTCTTTCTTCTCTCTATCTCTCTCTCCTCCACCCCTTCACTGGAGGAGTGGAGGAGCGGAGAGAGACGGAGAGTAAGAAAGACAAGAGAGAAAGCACATGTGGTGAACATTCCGCCCTTTCTCTCTCTCTATCGCTCTCTCTCTCTAGTCTCTAGACAAATAAATAATTGAAAAACACACTGAAGTATATCTTTAATTTCCATATGGCTATTACTCCAGTCAAAACTAAGTGAAAGCTCTGACGTGACATTCATTTGGTTCTAACATTGACCAACAGTTCAGTATGTGCAGGCTTTGACCTCCATTCTGGTTTGTGATTTCAAAGGACTTTCCTGATAAACATGCTTTTTTCTGATAAATTCTTCTTTAGACCTGAACATAGCTGATCATATTACTGATCACTTGATCGTCCTAACTGATTTGTTGTGGGATAGGGACATGGGTGTAAATCAGGTCAAACTAACTGATGTGTTTTGGATAGGGACACAGGGTGTAAATCAGGTCAAACTAACTGATGTGTTTTGGATAGGGACACAGGGTGTAAATCAGGTCAAAGTAGTAGTGAAGGACGGTCTTTATTTCAGGAGAAATAGTTATGTGCGATAATAAAGACTCCTTAAAACATCAGATGATATTGTACACTGCATTGGCAAGGCTGCCAAATCACTGTAGTTACCCTGTAATAGCCCAATATGATACTAGAAATATGTCCAAGTACAATGCTATTGTTAAAAACTAAATCCAAACCGCCTTAAGTTGTTCTTAAGAGTTTTGGTCCTATAATCACAAAGCAAGCCAGTAAAAACAGCTGTACCTGATATAAGGTAACATCACACTGCATTGAATCACTGACTGTGTCAAAATAAACAACAACAACATATTCTGATAAATCAGGGCCATGTGAGTGCTTCATGTTTTAAAGGGTCTACGTCCCAAATGGCACCCCATTCTCTACATAGTGCACTAAAACGTAGTTTATTTAATAGTGAATAGGGTGCCACTTTGGATGCATTCTGGGGTTCATGACTCTTAAAGGCCCATTCTGTGATATTTTCAGCCGTTTTGATAAACAGCTTTATAGGAACAGAGTGGGCCTTTAAACTGATCTTCACAATGTCATTGCATATATACGAGCAAAGCCTTCGGTCACCATGGCAACCTCATTCCATTACCACTCTGTTAGTTTGCTTTACAAATGTTTACTCACTCACCCACTCACTCATTCAGTAATTAACTCACTCAATACACCATTCATTAATTTCCGTTCCATCCTCACTCATATACTTCATAATCGACGTCAGTCCAAACCATTCTGTCCTCCCGCTCTGTTGTTTCCTTCCAACTTCTCCCTCTCTCTCTCCGTCCTCCTCCCTCGCTCCGTCCTCCTCCCTCTCTCTGTCCTCCTCCCTCTCTCCTCCCTTCTCTCTCCATCCTCCTCCCTCTCTCCGTCCTTCTCCCTCTCTCCTTCACTCTCCGTCCTTCTCCCTCTCTCCTTCACTCTCCGTCCTTCTCCCTCTCTCCTTCTCTCTCTGCCCTCCTCCCTCTCTCTCCGCCCTCCTCCCTCTCTCCGTCCTTCTCCCTCTCTCCTCATCCCTCTCTCCATTCTTCTCCCTCTCTCCTCCTTCTTCGTTCCTCTTCTCCCTTCCTCCCTCTGTCCCTTTCACTCGTTCCTCTGTCCGTCCATCCTCCTCAGAAGTTATACGCTGATACCAGAATATGCACCTTCGCCACATGCTTAGCCTGGAAGGTGCGATCACTATACTCTGACATGTCCACATCAACACTGATATCCTGTGGTCCTCTTAACCTCTGAACTAGGATCAATTCACCAGTCTGGCGGTCCGACCTTTGCATCACGAACATCCCGCGGCTGTTTCCCCCGACAATGCCGAATCTCAGGCTATCGGGGCCGGGGCGGCCGGGGGCGGCTGCGGTTGCCATGCGGAACAGGGTTGCCGGGGTCTGGAGGTTGGAGGGGAGGGAGAGGTAGTGGAAGGAGACCGTCTTAGGAGCCAGGTGACAGGAACGACTCTCCATAGGGCAGGGGTTCCTCTCACACTGACTGTGAGTGAGAAGAGAGGAGATGTTGAGACCAAGTTTAACCTCTTGACGCTTACTGTGGAAAGATCCATACACATTATAACATTGTGATTAAAGTATTGTTACACAAGTCAGTCTCCTTGGGAAAATAAACAGGGAGGAAAGTGTACATAATGTTCCCTCCCTCCCTACACTCTTAGATCAAAGACTTCCAAAAGGGTTCTTCAGCTGTCCCCATAGGAGAACCCTTTTGGTTCCAGGTAGAACACTTTTGGGTTCCATATATATAGAACCCTACATGGAACCCAAAAGTGTTCTTCAAATGATGATCCTATGGGGACAGCCAAAGAACCCTTTTATGTTCTAGATAGCACCTTTTGTTCGAAGACTGTAGGCTTGTGAATTAGAGTGAAATGGAGAAACCCTGACAACAGTATTTCTCTGTCTCCGTGTACTTATTCACCCTGCCTCTCCCGCTTGCTCTCTCCCTCTCTTTCTCTCTCTCCTCCACTGGCAGTCCTGCAGTCTTTCAGCACAGTGATGGTTCAGTAGGAGTGGACAGAGCTACATTTCATACCTTTATTGCCTTTAAATGAGGCAATTTGTGAGGAGTTGGCAAACACTATCTAAGACTGAGGCCAAGGCATCTTGGAAAGGATGGTGGTTGTGGTCATATAGCCAGGAGGCCAGGACACAGAACCCTGAACTAGAACAGCTGCTAGTGGGATTCTAGAAGACAACGCTAGAGATTCTACATTTATTCTGGAGAGTTTGAGACTGCTTCAAATAAGGTGGAAACATGAAGATGTCATTTTCACTTATTTTGGACTCTAGTGACATGAACAGACAAATGCGTACAGCAGACAGATCAATCACATGATCAAACACACACACACACACACACACACACACACACACACACACACACACACACACACACACACACACAAAATCTGGTACCATCGTTTCCAGACAGAGGACAATTCATTCCTTTCCCCCTTAGTACTGAGTCAAGTCTCCAGCGTCCCTGGTCAAAATGTTTGAAATGAAAGATGAGATGTTTCAGTCATGATTCATCCTGATGAAGAAACAATATTGTTTGAGAGAGTATTTTACTTGCATACTTTGTTTGTCCTGCTGGTATGGTTTTATGAGCATTTCTATGAGTTCTTGTATCATTTTAAGGGACTTGCCTGTCAATGACTCCAAGAGTTGGTATGTTTGTTTTCCTAAGACGTATAGCAATAACTCTGTAGGAGAGACTTGTTTCGTTTTATATATCTGAAGATATATACACACACACACACACGCACCAGGCGGTGTCTATCTGAACTACTTACAAGGGAGACGTCTTGACGTAGCTGATGTTGCCGTGTGATCGGGGACACTCCGGGCTCACACACTGGAACCCTCCTCCAGTGTTGATGCATGTTGTTCCTCTACTGCAGTTGTGCTGCTGGGTCAGACACTCATCCACATCTGGAGGGCAACATGAGGGGGAGGGAGAGAGGGAAAGAGAGGGTGGATGGGAGGTAGGGGAGAGAGAGAGAGAGAGAGAGAATAAATGAAACAGAAAAATAAAGAGTGAAACATTGGTAGTTCAGTTTAGTCTCTCAAACGGCTTGTCTCGCATCCTGGACCAAGACATTCCTTCTGTTCTGCTGTGAAGTGGTGAGGTCATCTGTTCCACTGGCCAGCAGAGAAAGTAACGCTTCTTAAGCTTACAGGGCAGATGAAACAGGTCTGGGGAGTAAAGCCTATGGCCAGGCCAGAGAGAGGGACATGGGACACCTCCATATAAATACATACAGCCATCTGCCTCATCTTTCGCTCTTGCTCTCTATCTTTTTCTTCCCTTCTTTCCAAACACCTTCACCCATAGCTAAGCTGAACCATGATGTTTGTTTATCCCTCTATTCTCTCCACCCTTCATTCCCTCCCTCCTCTACCCTTCTCTAATTTGTTCCACTGGCCAGAAGTAGAGCAGGGTAAGAAATGACAGGGGGGAGGGGGAGGGGGGGGGGGAAGAAGAAGAAACTGGATTGAGGACTACGGTCAGGGCAGAGGCTTGAGGACGGACACCTCTACAGAAATATCTTCCTCTACCATGATCGGCCTTCCTTTCCAAAGAACTCCATAGCTAAACCAACCATGATGTTTGTTTATCCCTTCATCCCTCATCTCCATTCTCCATTCCCTCATCTCCATTCTCCCTTCTCTCATTGCACCTTTATTTATGTTCTGGAAGCTCCATTGGTGTTCTGATGGGTTTAGTCATATAAATCACTGCTATCCCCGTAGCTCCAGAAGGGTAAGCCCCACAACCCTATCAGACCCATTATACAGCGCCTTAGCCAGGACCCAGGCTGTGTCTAAAAGCATTACTAGCTGTCAAATCCTTGCTTCCTCCGTCCTCCAGACACACAGATTTGACAGCTAGAAATGTTTTCAGCCAACCCCAGTGTGGCGCTCCCTGCCTGTAGCGTTGTAGTTCTAAGCCCAGCTCTAAAGTCCCTTGCATAGCTCCAAGATCAAGACCATGGAAATGAATGGGCCATTGTCCTCTATCCCTTCCTACCCTCCTTCAATCACCCCTACCCTCCCTACTGCCCTCTATCCCTCCATCCCCTTCTACCCTCCATCCCCCTCCATGCCCTCCTACCCTCCATCACCCCTACCCTCCCTACCGCCCTCTATCACCCCTACCCTCCCTTCCACCCTCTATCCCCTTCTACCCTCCATCTCTCCTATCGCCCTCCACCCCTCTCTCCTACCCTCCCTTCATCCCTCCTACCCTCCATCCATCTCTCCTACCCTCTCAACATCCATCTCTCCCTTCCTCCATCCCTCATACCCTCCTACCCACCCTCCATCTCTCCCTTCCTCCATCCCTCCTTCCATCCCTCCGACCCCCCTCCATCTCTCCTACCCTCCCTCCATCCCTCCCTCCCTCCATTCCTCCTACCCTTCCACCATCCCTCCTACCTTCCCTCCATCACTCAAACCCTCCCTACATCACTCTTATCCTCCATCTCTCCTACCCTCCATCCCTCCCATCCATCCCCTCTACCATCCCTCCAAACCTCCATCAATCCCTCCGACCCTTCCTCCTACCATCCCTCCTACCCTACCCCAATCCCTGCTACCCTTCCTCCTACACTCCCTCCTACCCTCCATCTCCTCCTACCCTCCTGTCACTCACCCTCACAGCTCCTACCATCAGGCAGCAGCTTATAGTGGCTGGGGCAGGAGCAGTGGTAGGAGCCTGGTATGTTGACACACTCGTACACACACAGCTTGCCCCCCTGGTCCAGCCGGTACACCTCACACTCATTTACATCTGGGAGGAGAGAGAGAGGGGGGGGGGGGATATGCACGTCAGTCACATGATCAGACATGTGGGGGTACAAACAACAGGGTGGAAAGGAGGAGAAAGAGAGAGAAAAGAGAGTCATATAATTAAAATGTTAGAGCACTATAGAGAGATACAGTAGCTAGAAGGATTTGGGGTAAAGGGCATCTGTTCTGTCTGGCTGTCCGGGAGGGGGGTAAGAAGGGATGGTAAGAGTTGTTGAATGCCTAATTGAGAGTGATCTAATCTATCCAATCCCAACTAGTGTTTAGTGGGTAGGTGCTACGGGTTGTTTCTGTATAAGGCCAGTCTTACCCTGGCAGAGTTTTCTGAGGTACCACTCATATGAAACAGACGCTTTGCATCATTATGTAGGATGGTTCGATTTTGGCAAGTTCTATCAAAGATACACAGCTAATCGATATGGACACATTTTGGCAAGTTCTATCAAAGATACACAGCTAATCGATATGGACACATTTTGGCAAGTTCTATCAAAGATACACAGCTAATCGATATGGACACATTTTGGCAAGTGGACACCAAAGTGGAGCACTAAATGATTGACACCCTTGATAAAGATGAGCAAACATGATTATAAAAAAAATCATTCAAATACTGGGCTATATTGTATGCTCAATTTTTTTTTAAATTCTATTATTTTATACTAATACAATTGCTCTGGGAAGAAAAGTACACATTTATTTCCCCTTTTATCTATTTTTTACCTTTCAATACCTCACCTTTTTCTAGTATATTTTGTAAGTTGGAGAACACATTGGGAGGGATCTTAGCCCATTCCTTCATACAGAATCCTTCCAGATCCTTGATATCCTTCGCCTGTGTTTATGGACTGCCCTCTTCAATTCAAACCACATGTTTTCAATAGGTCTCAATTCCGGAGACTGACATGGCCACTGCAAAATTTTGATTCCGTGGCCAATTAACAATTTCTTTGTGGATTTTGATGTGTGCTTGGGGTTATTGTCTTGCTGACAAATCTCCAGCTTTTTGAAAGGTATTGAAAAGAGGGGTGTGAAATAATTTTGACCCCTGCTTTTTTAAGGAGAAAAAAAGTATTACTTGTTAAATAAAATATATTTATCTGAGCAATTGTATAGGTGTAAAATAATATAATTTCCCAATTTTTTTGAGCATACAATATAGATCAGTATTTTAATTATTCATTTTATACAGTCAGTTTTGTTATCGGAGCCCCACAGGCCCTTTCCACCTTGGCTTAGCGTGGTTAAACCAGACTGAACACTTAGCTTGGTTAAACCAGACTGAACACTTAGCTTGGTTAAACCAGACTGAACGCTTAGCTTGGTTAAACCAGACTGAACGCTTAGCTTGGTTAAACCAGACTGAACACTTAGCTTGGTTAAACCAGACTGAACGCTTAGCTTGGCTAAACCAGACTGAACGCTTAGCATAGTTAAACCAGACTGAGCGCTTAGCTTGGTTAAACCAGATTGAACGCTTAGCGTAGTTAAACCAGTCTGAACGCTTAGCTTGGCTAAACCAGACTGAACGCTACACACACTATAACCAACCAGGCTCACAAAGTATCCTGGTTAAGGTGGGAACTCACTTCATCCAACACTAAAGCATCTCATATCTCACCCTGGCAGATACTGTTGTCAGATGTCCCACTCATGTGAAAGCCAGCATCGCAGCTGCAGTGTTGGGCGCGGTCCACTTTGGCACAGCGGGGACGTCTGCTGAACGCCGGGTCATTCATGACGCTCCACTCGGGCGGAGCTGAACACGAGAGAGGGAGAGGGAAGAGCTTAAACTTCACCCGGTGGCCCCGAGAGGGCCTCGAGGGCCCTTGCACCACTGGACAGCATAAACACGCACATAAAGCACAAACAACAACACCATGCAGAGGTACTGTACATGACAATACATGGACAAACAACACCACCATGCAGAGGTACTGTACATGACAATACATGGACAAACAACACCACCATGCAGAGGTACTGTACATGACAATACATGGACAAACAACACCACCATGCAGAGGTACTGTACATGACAATACATGGACAAGCAACACCACCATGCAGAGGTACTGTACATGACAATACATGGACAAACAACACCACCATGCAGAGGTACTGTACATGACAATACATGGACAAACAACACCACCATGCAGAGGTACTGTACATGACAATACATGGACAAACAACACCACCATGCAGAGGTACTGTACATGACAATACATGGACAAACAACACCACCATGCAGAGGTACTGTACATGACAATACATGGACAAACAACACCACCATGCAGAGGTACTGTACATGACAATACATGGACAAACAACACAGACGAGGACATAGACTTATAAACACAACACAGACCAACAGCACAACACAGACCAACAGCACAACACAGACCAACAACACAACACAGACCAACAGCACAACACAGACCAACAACACACACAGACCAACAGCACAACACAGACCAACAGCACAACACAGACCAACAGCACAACACAGACCAACAACACAACACAGACCAACAACACAACACAGAACAACAACACAACAGAGACCAACAACACAACACAGACCAACAGCACAACACAGACCAACAACACAACACAGACCAACAGCACAACACAGAACAATAACACAACACAGACCAACAGCACAACACAGACCAACAGCACAACACAGACCAACAGCACAACACAGACCAACAACACAACACAGACCAACAGCACAACACAGAACAACAACACAACACAGACCAACAGCACAACACAGACCAACGGCACAACACAGACCAACAGCACAACACAGACCAACAACACAACACAGACCAACAGCACAACACAGAACAACAACACAACACAGACCAACAACACAACACAGACCAACAGCACAACACAGATCAACAACACAACACAGACCAACAACGCAACACAGACCATCAACGCCACACAGACTAACAACACACCACAGACTTACAACACAGACAATACAACGTAACACAGACTAACAACACAACACAGACTATCAACACAACATCAAATCAAATATTATTGGTCACATACACATTGTTAGCAGATGTTATTGGTCACATACACATGGTTAGCAGATGTTATTGGTCACATACACATGGTTAGCAGATGTTATTGGTCACATACACACATACACTCTCGGCACTGTATTGTCATCAAAGAAGTTGTTTAATTTGTCTGGAAGCAAAACGGGGCTGGTTTTCTTTTTGTAATCCGTGATTGTCTGTAGACCCTGCCACAGACGTCTTGTGTTTGAGTTGTTACATTGCAACTCCACTTTGTCTCTATACTGACGCTTTGCTTGTTTGATTGCTTACGGAGGGAATAACTATACTGTTTTGTATTCAGCCATATTTACAGTCACCTTGCCATGATTAAATGCGGTGGTACGTGTTTTCAGTTTTGCACAAATGCTGCCATCAATCCATGGTTTCTGTTTAGGAAAAGTTTTACCAGTCACAGTGGGTACAACATTTCCTATACACTTCCTTATAAACTCGCTTACCAAGTCAGCATAAACGTCAATGTTATTCTCTGAGGCTACCCGGAACATATCCCAGTCAATGTGATCGAATCAATCTTGAAGCGTGGAATCCGATTGGTCAGACCAGCGTTGGATAACCTAAGCACGGGCGCTTCCTACTTTCTGCCTATAGGAGGGGAGCAACAAGATGGAGTCATAGTCAGATTTGCCAAAGGGAGGGTGGGGGAGGGTATTGTATGCAACGCGTAAGTTAGAATAGCAATGGTTGAGCGTGTTACTCGCTCATGTACTGCAATCGATATGTTGATAGAATTTAGGTAGCCTTGTTCTCAAATTAGCATTGTTAAAATCCCCAGCTACAATAAATACAGCCTCAGGATATATGGTTTTCAGTTTGGATAAAGTCCAGTGAAGTTTCTTGATGGCCGTCTAGGTATCCGCTTGCGGGGGGGATATACACGGCTGTGACGATAACAGAGGAGAGTTCTCTTGGGAGATAATACGGTCGGCATTTGATTGTGAGGAATTCTAGGTCAAGGTGAACAAAAGGACTTGAGTTCTTGTATGTTGTTACAATTACACCATGAGTCGTTAATCATGAAACATACAATCCCGCCCTTTTCTTACTGGAGAGATGTTTGTTCCTGTTGGCGCGATGCACTGAAAATTCCGTTGGCTGTACGGACTCCGACAGCATGTCCCCAGCTAGCCATGTCTCGTGAAACAGAGTATGATACAATCCCGGATACCTCTTTGCAAAGCAACTCTAGTCCTGACTTTGTCGACTGTTAACTAGGGACACTGGACATTAGCGAGTAATATATTCGGAAGAGGTAGGTGGTGTGCGCGCATCCGAAGCCTCACTAGAAGACCGTTCCGGCAACCTCTCCTCCGACTCCGTTGTTTTGGGTTGGCCTCTGGAATCAATTCAAATGCGCTGGGAGGTGCAGACAAAGGATCTGCTTTGGGAAAGTCGTATTCCTGGTTGTTGTGCTGGTAAGTTGACATCTCTCTGATATCCAATAGTTCTTCCCAGCTCTATGTAATAGCACTTAAGGTTTTCTGATCTAACAATGTAAGAAATAATACATTAAAAAATAAATACTGCAGTTTTCTAAGGACTAGAAGCGAAGCTGCCATGTCTATTGGCGCCATCTTGCGTAAACATAGACTAACAACGCAACACAGACTAACAACGCAACACAGACTAACAACGCAACACAAACTAACAATGCAACACAGACAATAAACGCAACACAGACTATCAACACAACACAGACTAACACAAAACAGACTACCAACAGATATCCACTAATACAAAACATAATAAGTGAGATAGTAACGAATAGCAATGTCATGCAGTTGTCGCTAGTTCCTATGTGTTCTGGTAGGGTATCAGGTGTATGATGTCTGGTACTGCTGACCCGTCTGTGTCTGGTGCTGACAGTTGGATCCATTCCAGCTCTGTGAACAGGTGCACCTGTACTGGTTTACTCCCTCTACACAGGTCCCTCCGTTCTGGCATGGGTTACTGGAGCACTCACTCACATCTATGGACAAAAGGGAGAGCTGAAATAATGAAAGATGTCCCTGATCAAGATGCAGTAGCATTTCCTGGCATGTGGAATCCCAATAACCATTCTAGTGTTCTATTTATCTCTGTGGTTGAAACTGTTGAAAATACATACTTTGTCCCAGTGTCAGTTCTCTGCTTGTCTTAGACCCATCTAGGAGCTGTACAGTGGAAGTTGGAAGCTTACATACACTTAGGTTGGAGTCATTAAAACTAGTTTCTCAACCATTCCACAAATTTCTTGTTAACAAACTATAGTTTTGGCAAGTCGGTTAGGACATCTACTTTATGCATGACACAAGTAATTTTTCCAACTATTATTTACAGACATTATTTCACTGTATCACAACTCCAGTGGGTCAGAAGTTTACATACACTAACTTGACTGTGCCTTTAAACAGCTTGGAAATTCCATAAAATGATGTAATGCTTTAGAAGCTTCTTATAGGCTAATTGACATCATTTGAATCAATTGGAGGTGTACCTGTGGATGTACTTCAAGGCCTACATTCAAACGCAGTGCATCTTTGCTTGAAATCATGGAAAGATCAAAAGAAATCAGCAAAGACTTCAGAAGAAAAATTGTAGACATCCACAAGTCTGGTTCATCCTCGGAAGCAATTTCCAAATGCCTGAAGGTACCACGTTCATCTGTAGAAACAATAGTACGCAACTATAAACACCATGGGACCACGCAGCCATCATAGAGCTCCGGAAGGAGACGCATTCTGTCTCCTAGAGATGAACGTACTTTGGTGCGAAAAGTGCAAATCAATCCTAGAACAACAGCAAAGGACCTTGTGAAGATGCTGGAGAAAACAGGTACAAAAGTATCTATATCCACAGTAAAACGAGTCCTATATCAACATAACCTGAAAGGCCGCTCAGCAAGGAAGAAGCCACTGCTCCAAAACCGCCATAATAAAGACAGACTACGGTTTGCAACTGCACATGGGGACAAAGATCATACTTTTTGGAGAAATGTCCTCTGGTCTGATGAAACAAAAATAGAGCTGTTTGGCCATAATGACCATAGTTATGTTTGGAGGAAAAAGGGGGAGGCTTGCAAGCCGAAGAACACCATCCCAACCGTTAAGCATGGGGGTGGCAGCATCATGTTGTGGGGGTGCTTTGCTGCTGGATGGACTGGTGTACTTCACAAAATAGATGGCATGATGAGGAGGAAAATGATGTGGATATATTGAAGCAACATCTCAAGACTTCACTCAAGAAGTTAAAGCTTGGTCCCAAATGAGTCTTCCAAATGGACAATGACACCGAGCGTACTTCCAAAGTTGTGGCAAAATGGCTTAAGGACAACAAAGTCAAGATATAGGAGTGGCCATCACAAAGCCCTGACCTTGCAAGCAAGGAGGCCTACAAACCTGAGTCAGTTACACCAGCTCTGTCAGGAGGAATGGGCCAAAATTCACTCAACTTATTGTGGGAAGCTTGTGGAAGGCTACCTGAAATGTTTGACCCAAGTTAAACAATTTAAAGGCAATGCAACCAAATACTAATTGAGTGTATGTAAACTGCTGACCCACTGGGAATGTGATGAAATAAATAAAAGCTGAAATAAATCATTCTCTCTACTATTATTCTGACATTTCACATTCTTTAAATAAAGTGGTGATCCTAACTGACCTGAAACAGGGAATTTTGACTAGGACTAAATTTCAGGAATTGTGAAAAACTGAGTTTTAATGTATTTGGATTAAGGTGTATGTAAACTTACGACTTCAACTGTATATCTGCTCTCTGTCCAGGGGAGGGGTGATACGTTATACAGCAGAATCAGACCAGAATAACCTGGCACCATCATTTACGGACGGAGGACAATTCACTACTTTCCCCGTCAATACTTCCCTTCAAGTCTCCAGCCTCTCGGTTTAAAGTGCTTTAAATAAGAGATGAAATGCTTCCCTCCTGATTCATACTGTATAAAGAAGTGGTATAGTTTGAGCTAGATGGACTTGCAGGGATGGATGGTGATTATGTGAGCATGATGAATAAAGCTCTCCAGAGACGGTTGGAATGGCTTTTTTAGCATTATGGTTTTAATGGTTTTAACTCTATAATTTTAAGAGACACGTGCCTTCCACGGACTCGGTTCATGTCATTGCTTATAACAAGTGAAAAACTATCTAGAAGAGATGTGTACTGTTTTATAAACATGAAGAAAAAGGTTACTCCTCTAGCTTGGAAACTTAATCAATTACAACAAGAATGTCTCTTCAAGTGCAAAGTGGACAAAGTTAGAAGAAAGCTGTCTTTCTCTTGAGAGTAGTGGCTCTATCAGGGGATTAAGAATAACACACACACACCCTACTCTACCCCCCACCCTGTATCCACCGCCACCTCTCTCTGGACTGGTGGAATACCTGGAGCAGGACTACTGAGGTCTGCCAAATTATTCTACTGCTGGAGGAGGAATAACACAAACACACAGGGTGACCTTGTCTGACCTAGAGCGGCCAGCTAAGAGGGGTTCCGACTGGCCACCCCACATATGCTCTCTCTAATTCTCTCTTTCTTTCTCTCTCTCGGAGGACCTGAGCCCTAGGACCATGCCTCAGGACTACCTGACATGATGACTCCTTGCTGTCCCCAGTCCACCTGACCGTGCTGCTGCTCCAGTTTCAACTGTTCTGCCTTATTATTATTCGACCATGCTGGTCATTTATGAACATTTGAACATCTTGGCCATGTTCTGTTATAATCTCCACCCGGCACAGCCAGAAGAGGACTGGCCACCCCACATAGGCTGGTTCCTCTCTAGGTTTCTTCCTAGGTTTTGGCCTTTCTAGGGAGTTTTTCCTAGCCACCGTGCTTCTACACCTGCATTGCTTGCTGTTTGGGGTTTTAGGCTGGGTTTCTGAACAGCACTTTGAGATATCAGCTGATGTACGAAGGGCTATATAAATACATTTGATTTGATTTGATTTGGTTCCTAGTCCTCACACAAACAGACAAGGGGAGCAGAAGAAAAGTTCCATTCTTCAGTCTGGAGCTCAGATCCCTCCCTGAATGAAACCATTAAATGTCTCAGTGGACTCAGAAAACACCTGTACAGTACTAGACCACATTCCAGAGCAGGGCACATTCTCCTTCCCCTCTACATGCTGTTGCTATTCCACCATAATAACCACTACATCCTAAATAGCACCATATTCCCTAAGTAGTGCAATACTTTAGACTAGGGCCCATAATTTGTGCACTACATAGGGACTATGATGTAATTTGGGACACACCCCAGGACGGGCAGCAGGGCTACTGTAAAATAACCCCTTCTTGTGTTTCTGTTTCTCCCTACAGTCTCTTTGTTTTGGGGTTCCAGGAAGCAGAGGCTAAGGCCATGCATGCTGTCATTACAGCACCACAGCCCATGGTCTGATAGCATGCAGCTATGTTAAGCATGCTATTGATGGCTCACATCTCTGTCCGGCCATCGCTACAGGCAGAAGCCCAGACATTCCAAGGCTGTGTAACAAATGGCATCCTTTTCACTGTGCACTGCTTTTGACCAGGGTATAGGGCTCTGGTCAAAAGTAGTGCACTAAATAGGGTGTCATTTGAGAAACATCCCAAGTGGTTCAGTCAGTTCAGTCAGAGTGTTCTCAGGTTTCTATGTAAAGTGGTTCAGTCAGTTCAGTCAGAGTGTTCTCAGGTCTCTATGTAAAGGGGTTCAGTCAGTTCAGTCAGAGTGTTCTCAGGTCTCTATGTAAAGGGGTTCAGTCAGTTCAGTCAGAGTGTTCTCAGGTCTCTATGTAAAGGGGTTCAGTCAGTTCAATCAGAGTGTTCACAGATCTCTATGTAAAGGGGTTCAGTCAGTTCAGTCAGAGTGTTCTCATGTCTCTATGTAAAGGGGTTCAGTCAGAACAATCAGAGTGTTGTCAGGTCTCTATGTAAAGTGGTTCAGTCAGTTCAGTCAGAGTGTTCTCAGGTCTCTATGTAAAGGGGTTCAGTCAGTTCAGTCAGAGTGTTCTCAGGTCTTTATGTAGAGGGGTTCAGTCAGTTCAGTCAGAGTGTTCTCAGGTCTCTATGTAAAGGGGTTCAGTCAGTTCAGTCAGAGCGTTCTCAGGTCTCTATGTAAAGTGGTTCAGTCAGTTCAGTCACAGTGTTCTCAAGTCTCTATGTAAAGGGGTTCAGTCAGTTCAGTCAGAGTGTTCTCAGGTCTCTATGTAAAGTGGTTCTGTCAGTTCAGTCAGAGTGTTCTCAGGTCTCTATGTAAAGGGGTTCAGTCAGTTCAGTCAGAGTGTTCTCAGGTCTCTATGTAAAGGGGTTCAGTCAGTTCAGTCAGTGTTCTCAGGTCTCTATGTAAAGGGGTTCAGTCAGTTCAGTCAGAGCGTTCTCAGGTCTCTATGTAAAGTGGTTCAGTCAGTTCAGTCACAGTGTTCTCAGGTCTCTATGTAAAGTGGTTCAGTCAGTGTTCTCAGGTCTCTATGTAGTTGGTCTATACATCGCTACCTGTCCTGTACCACAGGTGGCCCCTGGGGAAGGCAAATTAACACCATGGAGGAGTCCAAAATACAGTAAGCTCTCAGAAGCAAAGACCTTCCACTCTCCCTCCCTAGTCTAAAATACAGTAAGCCCTCAGAAGCAAAGACCTCCAACTCTCCCTCCCTAGTCCAAAATACAGTAAGCTCTCAGAAGCAAAGACCTCCCACTCTCCCTCCCTAGTCCAAAATACAGTAAGCTCTCAGAAGCAAAGACCTCCCACTCTCCCTCCCTAGTCCAAAATACAGTTAGTCCACAGAGCTAAAGACCTCCCTCTCTCCCTCCCTAGTCCAAAATACAGTTAGTCCACAGAGCTAAAGACCTCCCTCTCTCCCTCCCTAGTCCAAAATACAGTTAGACCACAGAGCTAAAGACCTCCCTCTCTCCCTCCCTAGTCCAAAATACAGTTAGTCCACAGAGCTAAAGACCTCCCTCTCTCCCTCCCTAGTCCAAAACACAGTTAGTCCACAGAGCTAAAGACCTCCCTCTCTCCCTCTAGTCCAAAATACAGTTAGTCCACAGAGCCAAAGACCCAGATACTCTGCCCTCCTATACTTCTCTCTCACCCTCTCTTTCTTTCTCTCTCCCTCTCTCTCTCACTCACCCTCTCTCGCTCTCACCCTCTCACTCTCACCCTCTCTTTCACTCCTCCTCTCTCGCTCCTTCCTTTCTCTCTCTTTCTCTCACCCACTCGCTACCCCTCTCTCTCTCTCTACCGCTCTCCCTCTCTTTCTCTCACCCGCTCTCTCCTCTTCTACATTCTTCCTCTCCTTCCCTCTCTCTTCCGCCGTCATCAATCTTTACATGTCTACAGGACCCTCCGTCTGAAGAGACTACTGTAGATTCTAGAATAACAATGGGTTGGTGTTGCAGATGGCAGCTTTCTGTCCATTAGTGTTCTTTCTACAGAGTAACAAACTAAACATGCCCTAATGAACACGACCCAGGTTAAGTGTGCATAGTCACATTGCATTTACCCAACAGTGAGTGTTTGTGTAGCCGCTGCAGCCGCTCTGACCACAGTTTTAAAATCTTCACAGGCCAAATTGTGAAGAACAGGATGGGAGTTTACAGTCATAGTGATGTCTGTAGTAAAAGCTAAGAATTTACAGGTGAATGGATGGATCTCTACTGTGCAAACACAGCCCCAATACATAAAAGCACTCTGATGTAACGTCAGCATGTAGTTAACATTTTTCCCTGTTACCTTCTCTCCTTACACCTTACGAACACCCTTTCTCCATCTCTCCCTCACCATCTCCCTCTCCCCAGCTCCCTCTCTCCCACTCTGTCCCCCTCTAGCTCTCTGTAATACCAGTACATTCCTGTGCATTGTGAGGACCGAGGCCATGGCAGCAGCAGTAGTGAAATAACAACCATGTGAGACCTTTACAGTGACTGGCTGCTGTAAAACTAAAGTCCTTTTAAAGAGGAACGTGTGTGTAGGAGACAGCAAAACAACACACTGACAAAAGGTTGTGTTGGTGGAAACTGCAATCTAAAGAGTGAGATGGGCTCTGGTGTCAGGTGGACAGACACATTGAAACATTTATTAAGTTACTGGCCAAATAGAGGTATGGTGGAGCAGTGTGTGCCGGTCCATCTCTTCATGATTTCCTCAGCCCAGCATTACCTAAAGTGACGTGTGTTTGTCTATAGTATCTGTTTGGACAGACAGACAAACAGTACTGTACCTTTACCTTTACAGATGGTGTTGACACCGCTCCAACTCCCGTTCTCCTGACACACACGTGTCTCGGGGCCCACCAGGTGGTAACCATGGGAACAGGTAAAATGGACCTCATGACCGATGAAATACTTGGAGCCAAACTTCCTCCCGTGGACAGGGGCTTCCAGGGAGGGGCAAACGGACGGAGCTGAGAGAGAGAGAGGGGAGGGACGGAGGGAGGGAAAGAAAGAAGAGGAAGGGAGGAGGGGCAGGGAGAGAGAGAAGGAGAGAGAGGATTGTCACATGTATGCATACGGAGTCGTGCACCCAGCATACTGTGGTATTTAGTGTCTGTGGACATACACAGACACTAAATGCCTAATTTCATCCAACAATACCAGCTCTATAACAAATAAAACTTCAAATAGTTATGAAAAAATGTGCATTTTATTGAGACAAGCTACTACAAATACTGGCATCATTAATACAAAGGCAGCACACAATTGTCCAGAATTGACAGCCAAGGTGTATGGCAACTAATCGGCCACCAACCTCAAGGCACAACAGAGGGTAGTGCGTACGGCCAAGCTTCCTGCCATCCAGGACCTCTATATCAGGCGGTGTCAGAGCAAGGCCCTAAAAATGGTCAAAGACTCCAGCCACCCTAGTCATAGACTGTTTTCTCTGCTACTGCATGGCAAGCGGTACCAGAGTGCCAAGTCCAGGACCAAAAGGCTTCTTAACAGATTCTACCCCCAAGCCATAAGACTCCTGAACAGATAATCAACCGGCTACCCAGACCCCTCTTTTACGCTGCTGCTACTCTCTGTTTATAATCTATGCATAGTCACTTTAACTCTGCTTACAGTGCCTTGCAAAAGTATTCATCCCCCTTGGCGTTTCTGCTATTTTGTTGCATTATAACCTGTAATTGAATTACACTTTTATTTGGAATTCCTGAATAGGACATACACAAAATAGTCCAAATTGGTGAAGTGAAATGAAAAAAGTAACTTGTTTCAAGAAATTGTAAAAAATAAAAACAGAAAAGTGGTGCGTGCATACAGTATGTATTCACCCCCTCTGCTAAGATCTGGTGCAACCAATTACCTTCAGAAGTCACATAATTAGTTCAATAAAGTCCACCTTTGTGCAATCTAAGTCTCACATGATCTGTCACATGAGTTCAGTATATATACACCTGTTCTGAAAGGCCCCAGAGTCTGCAACACCACTAAGCAAGGGGCA
The DNA here is from genome assembly GCF_013265735.2 of Oncorhynchus mykiss. NCBI lineage: Eukaryota > Metazoa > Chordata > Actinopteri > Salmoniformes > Salmonidae > Oncorhynchus > Oncorhynchus mykiss. The sequence goes on from NC_048587.1 coordinate 56,872,918, forward strand.
CCACCAAGCAAGCGGCACCATGAAGACCAAGGAGCTCTCCAAACAGGTCAGGGACAAATTTGTGGAGAAGAACATATAAGGGTTGGGTTAGAAAAATATACTGAAACTTTGAACATCCCATGGAGCACCATTAAATCCATTATTAAAATATGGAAAGAATATGGCACCACAACAAACCTGTCAAGAGAGGGCCGCTCACCAAAACTCATGGACCAGGCAAGGAGGGCATTAATCAGAGGCAACAAAGAGATCAAAGATAACCCTGAAGGAACTGCAAAGCTCTACAGCGGAGATTCGAGTATCTGTCCATAGGACCACTATAAGCCATACACTCCACAGAGCTGGGCATTACGGAAGAGCGGCCAGAAAAAAGCCATTGCTTAAAGGAAAAAATAAGCAAACACGTTTGGTGTTCGCCAAAAGGCATATGGGTGACTCCCCAAACATATAGAAGAAGGTACTCTGGTCAGATGAGACTAAAATTGAGCTTTTTGGCCATCAAAGAAAACGCTATGTCTGGAGCAAACACAACACCTCTCATCACCCCGAGAACACCATCCCCCCAGTGAAGCATGGTGGTGGCGGCATCATGCTGTAGGGATGTTTTTCATCGGCAGCGACTGGGAAACTGGTCAGAATCGAAGGAATGATGAATGGTGCTAAATACACAGAAATTCTTGAGGGAAACCTGTTTCAGTCTTCCAGAGATTTTAGACTGGGATGGAGATTCACCTTCCAGTAGGACAATGACACTCAGCATACTGCTAAAGCAACACTGGAGTGGTTTAAGGGGAAACATTTAGATATCTTGGAATGGCCTAGTCAAAGCCCAGACCTCAATCCAATTGAGAATCTGTGGTATGATTTAAAGATTGCTGTACACCAGCGTTACCCATCCAACTTGAAGGAGCTGGAGCAGTTTTGTCTTGAAGATTGGGAAAAAAATCCCAGTGGCAAGATGTGTCAAGCTTATAGAGACATACCCCAAGAGACTTGCAGCTGTATTTGCTGCAAAATGTGTCTCTACAAAGTATTGACTTTGGGGGGGTGAATAGTATTCAGTTTTTTTGTGTAGTTCCTTGTTTTGTTTCACAAGAAAAACTATTTTGCATCTTCAAAGTGGTAGGCATGTTGTGTAAATCAAATGATACAATCTCCCCAAAAATCGATTTTAATTCCAGGTTGTAAGGCAACGAAATTGGAAAAATGCCAAAGGGGGTGAAAACTTTCGCAAGGCACTGTACATGTACATATTACCTCAATTACATCAACTAACCGGTGCCCCCACACATTGACTCTGTACCGGTACCCCCTGTATTTTGCCTCGCTTGTTATTTTACTGCTGCTGTTTAATTATTTGTTACTTTAATTTTTTTTTTAAACATTTTTTACCAAATAGTTATTTTTATTTGTTTTTCTTAACTTCTTAAAGCGTTGTTGGTTAAGGGCTTGTAAGTAAGCATTTGACTGTAAGGTGTAAACCTGTTGTTATCGGCACATGTGACAAATACAATTTGATAAGTTATTAAAATAAAGATGTTTGACTAGTACAGTACAGCCTATGAGCTTAAAGTAAAGTAATTTCAAGAGAGGAAGAGAGTGAGAGAAAGTGAAATAAACAATAAAAAAAATAACAGTAAACGTTAAAATAATAGTTTTTCACTTTTGTTTATTATCTATTTCACTTGCTTTGACAATGTAAACATATGTTCCCATGCCAATAAAAATTGAAATGTTATTGAGCGAGAGAAACATACAGACAGACAGTCTCCTCAGTCTAGCGCTGATGAATAACTAATTTCACCAGTTTTCACAATAGAACAGAATAGAACAGCATAGTATATACATAAATATAACAGAATAGAACAGCATAGTATATACTTAAATATAACAGAATAGAACAGTATAGTATATACTTAAATAGAACAGAATAGAACAGCATAGTATATACTTAAATAGAACAGAATTGAACAGTATAGTATATACTTAAATATAACAGAATAGTATAGTATATACAGTACTTAAATAGAACAGAATAGAATAGTATAGTATATACATAAATATAACAGAATAGTATAGTATATACAGTACTTAAATAGAACAGAATAGAACAGCATAGTATATACTTAAATAGAACAGAATTGAACAGTATAGTATATACTTAAATATAACAGAATAGTATAGTATATACAGTACTTAAATAGAACAGAATAGAATAGTATAGTATATACATAAATATAACAGAATAGTATAGTATATACAGTACTTAAATAGAACAGAATAGAACAGCATAGTATATACTTAAATAGAACAGAATTGAACAGTATAGTATATACTTAAATATAACAGAATAGTATAGTATATACAGTACTTAAATAGAACAGAATAGAATAGTATAGTATATACATAAATATAACAGAATAGTATAGTATATACAGTACTTAAATAGAACAGAATAGAATAGTATAGTATATACTTAAATAGAACAGAATAGAACAGTAAATACTTAAATATAACAGAATAGAATATTATAGTATATACATAAATATAACAGAATAGCATAATATATACTTAAATAGAACAGAATAGAACAGCATAGTATATACTTAAGTAGAACAGAACAGCATAGTATATACTTAAATAGAACAGAATAGAACAGTACAGTATATACTTAAATAGAACAGAATAGAATAGTATAGTATATACATAAATATAACAGAATAGTATAGTATATACAGTACTTAAATAGAACAGAATAGAATAGTATAGTATATACTTAAATAGAACAGAATAGAACAGTAAATACTTAAATATAACAGAATAGAATATTATAGTATATACATAAATATAACAGAATAGCATAGTATAGTATATACAGTACTTAAATAGAACAGAATAGAACAGCATAGTATATACTTAAATAGAACAGAATAGAATAGTATAGTATATACTTAAATAGAACAGAATAGAACAGTAAATACTTAAATATAACAGAATAGAATATTATAGTATATACATAAATATAACAGAATAGAATAGTATAGTATATACAGTACTTAAATAGAACAGCACAGTATATACTTAAGTAGAACAGAACAGCATAGTATATACCTAAATAGAACAGAATAGAATAGTATTTACATAAATATAACAGAATAGAACAGTATATACTTAAATAGAACAGAATAGAATAGTATAGTATATACCTAAATAGAACAGAATAGAATAGTATATACTTAAATAGAACAGAACAGCATAGTATATACCTAAATAGAACAGAATAGAATAGTATATACTTAAATAGAACAGAATAGAACAGCACAGTATATACTTAAGTAGACCTGAACAGCATAGTATACAGCGGGGCAAAAAAGTATTTAGTCAGCCACCAATTGTGCAAGTTCTCCCACTTAAGAATAGGAGAGAGGCCTGTAATTTTCATCATTTGTACACTTCAACTATGACAGACAAAATGAGAAAAAAAATCCAGAAAATCACATTGTAGGATTTTTAATGAATTTATTTGCAAATTATGGTGGAAAATAAGTATTTGGTCACCTACAAACAAGCAAGATTTCTGTCTCTCACAGACCTGTAACTTCTTCTTTAAGAGGCTCCTCTGTCCTCCACTCGTTACCTGTATTAATGGCACCTGTTTGAACTTGTTATCAGTATAAAAGACACCTGTCCACAACCTCAAACAGTCACACTCCAAACTCCACTATGGCCAAGACCAAAGAGCTGTCAAAGGACACCAGAAACAAAATTGTCGACCTGCACCAGGCTGCGAAGACTGAATCTGTAATAGGTAAGCAGCTTGGTTTGAAGAAATCAACTGTGGGAGCAATTATTAGGAAATGGAAGACATACAAGACCACTGATAATCTCCCTCGATCTGGGGCTCCACGCAAGATCTCACCCTGTGGGGTCAAAATGATCACAAGAACGGTGAGCAAAAATCCCAGAACCACACGGGGGGACCTAGTGAATGACCTGCAGAGAGCTGGGACCAAAGTAACAAAGCCTACCATCAGTAACACACTACGCCGCCAGGGACTCAAATCCTGCAGTGCCAGACGTGTCCCCCTGCTTAAGCCAGTATATGTCCAGGCCCATCTGAAGTTTGCTAGAAAGCATTTGGATGATCCAGAAGAAGATTGGGAGAATGTCATATGGTCAGATGAAACCAAAATAGAACTTTTTGGTAAAAACTCAACTCGTCGTGTTTGGAGGACAAAGAATGCTGAGTTGCATCCAAAGAACACCATACCTGTGAAGCATGCGGGTGGAAACATCATGCTTTGGGGCTGTTTTTCTGCAAAGGGACCAGGACGACTGATCCGTGTAAAGGAAAGAATGAATGGGGCCATGTATCGTGAGATTTTGAGTGAAAACCTCCTTCCATCAGCAAGGGCATTGAAGATGAAACGTGGCTGGGTCTTTCAGCATGACAATGATCCCAAACACACCGCCCCGGCAACGAAGGAGTGGCTTCGTAAGAAGCATTTCAAGGTCCTGGAGTGGCCTAGCCAGTCTCCAGATCTCAACCCCATAGAAAATCTTTGGAGGGAGTTGAAAGTCCGTGTTGCCCAGCAACAGCTCCAAAACATCACTGCTCTAGAGGAGATCTGCATGGAGGAATGGGCCAAAATACCAGCAACAGTGTGTGAAAACCTTATGAAGACTTACAGAAAACGTTTGACCTTTGTCATTGCCAACAAAGGGTATATAACAAAGTACTGAGATAAACTTTTGTTATTGACCAAATACTTATTTTCCACCACAATTTGCAAATTAATTAATTAAAAATCCTACAATGTGATTTTCTGGATTTTTTTTCTCATTTTGTCTGTCATAGTTGAAGTGTACCTATGATGAAAATTACAGGCCTCTCTCATCTTTTTAAGTGGGAGAACTTGCACAATTGGTGGCTGACTAAATACTTTTTTGCCCCACTATATACTTAAATAGAACAGAATAGAATAGTATATACTTAAATAGAACAGAATAGAATAGTATATACATAAATATAACAGATTAGAACAGTATATACTTAAATAGAACATAATAGAATAGTATATACTTAAATAGAACAGAATTGAATAGTATATACTTAAATAGAACAGAATATAATAGTATATACATAAATATAACAGATTAGAACAGTATATACTTAAATAGAACATAATAGAATAGTATATACTTAAATGGAACAGAATAGAACAGCACAGTATATAATTAAATATAATAGAATAGTATATACTTAAATAGAACATAATAGAACAGCACAGTATATAATTAAATATAATAGAATAGTATATACTTAAATAGAACATAATAGACTATAGTAATAGTATATACATAAATATAACAGAATAGAACAGTAAATACTTAAATAGAACAGAACAGAACAGCATAGTATATACTTAAATAGAACAGAATAGAACAGCATAGTATATACTTAAATATAACAGAATAGAACAGCATAGTATATACTTAAATAAAACAGGATAGTATATACTTAAATATAATAGAATAGAACAGTAAATACTTAAATAAAACCGAATAGAACAGCATATTATATACTTAAATAAAACAGGATAGTATATACTTAAATAAAACAGAATAGAACAGCATAGTATATACTTAAATAGAACAGGATAGTATATACTTAAATAGAACAGCATAGTATATACTTAAATAGAACAGGATAGTATATACTTAAATATAACAGGATAGTATATACTTAAATACAGTAGAACAGGATAGAACAGCATAGTATATACTTAAATAGAACAGGATAGTATATACTTAAATGAAACAGAATAGAACGGGCTCTGAAAGAAGCACCTGATTATAGCCTAACTAGTTGTCTGGAGAATAAAAGTTTAACCAAAGGGACGTGGTGGTAAACCGGACAAACACACAACCACCATAAGATCAACGCATCCCACATTGACCCAATGCAATTCCTGAGGTTTATGTGCTAAAGGGCCAAAAGCAGGTCAAAGAGAGTTCAGATGCCCTTTAGTGGTATGTAGAAGCTTGGGTTTCAGTGGTAAACTTTAACTTTAAAATGTGTCTCCTTTTTTATTTATTTTATTTTATTTCACCTTTATTTAACCAGGTAGGCTAGTTGAGAACAAGTTCTCATTTGCAACTGCGACCTGGCCAAGATAAAGCATAGCAGTGTGAACAGACAACACAGAGTTACACATGGAGTAAACAATTAACAAGTCAATAACACAGTAGAAAAAAAGAGAGACTATATACATTGTGTGCAAAAGGCATGAGGAGGTAGACGAATAATTAAAATTTTGCAGATTAACACTGGAGTGATAAATGATCAAATGGTCATGTACAGGTATTGTGTGTGCAAAAGAGCAGAAAAGTAAATAAATAAAAACAGTATGGGGATGAGGTAGGTAAAATTGGGTGGGCTATTTACCAATAGACTATGTACAGCTGCAGCGATCGGTTAGCTGCTCAGATAGCAGATGTTTAAAGTTGGTGAGAGAGATAAAAGTCTCCAACTTCAGCGATTTTTGCAATTCGTTCCAGTCACAGGCAGCAGAGAACTGGAACGAAAGGTGGCCAAATGAGGTGTTGGCCTTAGGGATGATCAGTGAGATACACCTGCTGGAGCGCGTGCTACGGGTGGGTGTTGCCATCGTGACCAGTGAACTGAGATAAGGCGGAGCTTTACCTAGCATGGACTTGTAGATGACCTGGAGCCAGTGGGTCTGGCGACGAATATGTAGCGAGGGCCAGCCGACTAGAGCATACAGGTCGCAGTGGTGGGTGGTATAAGGTGCTTTAGTAACAGAACGGATGGCACTGTGATAAACTGCATCCAGTTTGCTGAGTAGAGTATTGGAAGCTATTTTGTAGATGACATCGCCGAAGTCGAGGATCGGTAGGATAGTCAGTTTTACTAGGGTAAGTTTGGCGGCGTGAGTGAAGGAGGCTTTGTTGCGGAATAGAAAGCCGACTCTAGATTTGATTTTTGATTGGAGATGTTTGATATGAGTCTGGAAGGAGAGTTTACAGTCTAGCCAGACACCTAGGTACTTATAGATGCCCAAATATTCTAGGTCGGAACCATCCAGGGTGGTGATGCTAGTCGGGCGTGCGGGTGCAGGCAGCGAACGGTTGAAAAGCATGCATTTGGTTTTACTAGCGTTTAAGAGCGGTTGGAGGCCACGGAAGGAGTGTTGTATGGCATTGAAGCTCGTTTGGAGGTTAGATAGCACAGTGTCCAAGGACGGGCCGGAAGTATACAGAATGGTGTCGTCTGCGTAGAGGTGGATCAGGGAATCGCCCGCAGCAAGAGCAACATCATTGATATATACAGAGAAAAGAGTCTTGTTGATGTATTTATCACAACACCAGGAAGGGGGAGATTTGGATTGTATAAATGTACATTATCATGTAGTAAACAATACCATAATTTCTCAAAAACCCAATGATGGTAGACCATACACTACTGTCTAGGCTCTAACACTCCTCCCCTTCCCCTCTGGTTAGAATGTTATGTCTCCACAGTAGAGAGGAGAACATTCAGACACTCTTGAAGACAATGAAAGTGGACCAGGCCAGGAGCAGACTAGGTGACCTTTCTCTCTAACCAAGGTGCTTCAAAAGAGACGAAAATTGAAGGTCAATCAATGTAGATTTCGGGTTTCAATATTAAAGAAGCATTTCCAAAATCTCCTTCAATTAGCTCCAGTTTTCTCCTCTATTTATTAATCTTGTTTAGAGAGAGCAAGACAGTGACAAGAACACCTAGACTGGTCCCAGATCTCTACATGGCTATAGAAGACCTGCATGTCAGGTGCAGCAGAGTGGTGGAGAATGGTCATTCTCTCTGTCTACTCACCAGCCGACTGGTCGGCCTGCGGTAGCTTGGACACAGAGTTCTGTAGGGTTGCCAGTTTGGACTTCATGATGCGTAGTCCCTCTGTGAATCTCATCTCCTGTCCCTTCAGAAACTTCTCCATCTGACGGAGAACACCAACCAACTGGTGTTTGTCCATGCAGTTCTGGAGACAGAGACGTACAGTACATATATGTTAATGTAGCAGAACAGAAACGTTTACAACTGTCCATGCAGTTCTGTAAAATAAAGAAATATATTACTGGTCAAACATGAAAACAACATACCATTTACAGTTGAAGTCAGAAGTTTACATACACCTTAGCCAAATACATTTAACCTCAGTTTTTCACAATTCCTGAAATTTAATCCTAGTAAAAATTCCTTGTCTTAGGTCAGTTAGGATCACCACTTTATTTAAAGAATGTGAAATGTCAGAATAATAGTAGAGAGAATGATTTATTTCAGCTTTTATTTATTTCATCACATTCCCAGTGGGTCAGCAGTTTACATACACTTAATTAGTATTTGGTAGCATTGCCTTTAAATGGTTTAACTTGGGTCAAAAGTTTCGGGTAGCCTTCCACAAGTTTCCCACAATAAGTTGGGTGAATTTTGGTCCATTCCTCCTAACAGAGCTGGTGCAACTGAGTCAGGTTTGCAGGCCTCCTTGCCCGCACACACTTTTCAGTTCTGCCCACAATTTTTACATAGAATTGAGGTCAGGGCTTTGTTATGGCCACTTCAATACCTTGACTTTGTTGTCCTTAAGCTGTTTTGCCACAACTTTGGAAGTATGCTTGGGGTCATTGTCCATTCTGTAAGACCCATTTATGACCAAGCTTTAACTTCCTGACTGATGTCTTGAGATGTTGCTTCAATATATCCACATAATTTTGCCCCTCATGATGCAATCTATTTTGTGAAGTGCACCAGTCCCTCCTGCAGCAAAGCACCCCCGCAACATGATGCTGCCACCCCCGTGCTTCAAGGTTGGGATGGTGTTCTTCGGCTTGCAAGCCTCCCCCTTTTCCTCCAAGCATAACGATGGTCGTTATGGCAAAACAGTTCTATTTTTGTTTCATCAGACCAGAGGACATTTCTCCAAAAAGTACGATCTTTGCCCCCATGTGCTGTTGCAAACCATAGTCTGGCTTTTTTATGGTGGTTTTGGAGAAGTGGCTTCTTCGTTGCTGAGTGGCCTTTCAGGTTATGTCGATATAAGACTCGACATATACTGGATATAGATACATTTGTACCTGTTTCCTCCAGCATCTTCACAAGATCCTTTGCTGTTGATCTGGGATTGATTTGCTCTTTTCGCACCAAAGTATGTTCATTTCTAGGAGACAGAACGCATCTCCTTCCTGAGCAGTATGATGACTGCGTGGTCCGTTGGCGGTTATACCTGCGTACTATTGTTTGTACAGATGAACGTGGTACCTTCAGGCATTTCGAAATTGCTCCCAAGGATGAACCGGACTTGTGGAGGCCTACAATTTTTTCCTGAGGTCTTGGCTGATTTCTTTTGATGATGTCAAGCAAAGAGTCTCTGAGTTTGAAGGTAGGCCTTGAAATACATCCACAGGTACACCTACAATTGACTCAAATTATGTCAATTAGCCCATCAGAAGCTTCTAAAGCCATGTCATTTTCTGGAACTTTCCAAGCTGTTTAAAGGCACAGTCAACTTAGTGTATGCAAACTTCTGACCCACTGGAATTGTGATACAGTGAATTATAACTGAAATAATCTGTCTGTAAACAATTGTTGGAAAAATGACTTGTGTCATATACAAAGTAGATGTCCTAAACGACATGCAAAAACTATAGTTTGTTAACAAGAAATTTGTGGAGTGGTTGAAAAATGAGTTTCAATGACTACAACCTAAGTGTATGTAAACTTCCGACTTCAAGTGTATATGTAAATCAAGAAGCACTTACCAGTAGTACATAACCAGGAAATGAGAAACTAGGGAATGTTGGCTTTCAGTTTACCAAGCCACAACTTATTTCTAAGTCACACATAACTGGTCAAATAAAAGTCAGCCATGTTTAATATCCATTTAATGGGAAGCATATAAATAAACCATGATTTGCAATATGACAGTATTACTACATAATTAAAAAGAGAAAACGTCAATAAATAACAACTTCCAATAAAATCCACAGTACATGTAATCATCATAAAATGTGAGTAGAGGCAGGTATGATTTAACAAGCAAAGGACAGCTGTGGTACTTAATGACATCACCCGATCAACGCCAAGTCTCCATCCCAAGTGGCACCCTATTCCCTATGTAATGGATTTTGACTAGAGCACTAATTTTGACCAGAGCACTATGGGCCTTGGTCTAAAGTAGCGCACTATATAGGGAATAGGTTGCCATTTGGGACACAAACCAAATTGAACATTAGAATGTCTGGTGGTGGGTGGGTTCTGTGGTGGCTGTAGTTACAAATGTTGACATTCCGCCAGTGTTCCCTAGCATTTTCATCAACCGTTACCAAAACAAATCACAATCCAATTCCACAGCTGGACAGGTGTCTGGGTTTCCAACAAGACCAGTAACATGTTCTGAATATAATTGTATTGTTATTATTATATGATGTGGCCACCTGGTTATGAATTCAGAGAATCCACAGCTGCAAGGTTCTGAACTCCCAACAAGACCAATGTAAAATCATGAACGTAATAATTACTGTTTTATTGTTAATCTGTGGCATGGAAGATTCAGAAGTCACACCCTGGATTCATCCCATACAGTCAGTAACCCATGTTAACCCTTCTAGCCTCCGCTGTCTCCGCTAGCCCTCCAGCCCCTCCCCCTGGTACTCACCTGAAGGAACATGTTAGAAGATGCCATTCCTCTCTCTCTCTCTCCTCTCTCATCCCTTCTCCCTTCTCCACTTTTTCCTTCTTCTCCAGTGGCAGACCATACAGCAGCTGGACCAAAGCTGTTTGGCAGATGTCTATCAGTCAGACCTCTGTCCAGAACCTTGGCCCTCTGTATATTTTGTATGGCAAGAGAGACACAGGTTGCTTCCCAAATTACACCCTATTCCCTATATAGTGAGCTACTTTTGATCAGAATCCATACAAAGTTATGCACTATATAGGTAATTGGGTGCCATTTGGGACACAGCCACAGACTCCTTGGATAACAATGACTGAATGGACCAGCTTTGTATTCCGTTTCAGCACATAGCCTGGATGCAATGAGCCTATGAACAGTGAGCTATTTGAGAGCAGGCTACTTACTGACAGATAAGCCCATTCCAAAGGCTCAGAGAACAGTGAAATAGCAGTTTGCTAATCCTTTTCAATAATAATAACAAGTCTGTAGAAAAGCATAATGTCAGGTGAAGGCATACCTTACATACTTGAAATGACACTTACCTAACCTTAACTGATCACATGTGTTTCTGCCCTTAGAACAAGATGGAATAAAGAAAACTCCAATCTGCATCCAATTTCTAAGGGTTCTCAGAGGTGGACTGCCCAAGAGTCCTATACTTCAATCCCCTCCTCTTATTTTCTTTGACATCTCTTCCCCCATTGGCTAAAGGGGAATGCCAACAGCTGACACAGTAGTGGACTCATATTCAACCTAGCAACACACACAAACAACCCCCACACAGATACACACACACGTACACAACCCACACACAACCTACATACACAACCCACATACATACACACACACAATCCACACACAAATACACACGTACACACACATAACCACACAACACACACACACACTCACACATACCCACACAACACACACACACAACAATGTGAACAGTGGACTCATATCCAAATGGATTGTTTTAGACTCCTGGCCAAAGACGCCAAAATGAATCCAAGAGTCAGTGCTCATGGCTTCCCTCTTATAAACTTTCAATGGGTAATTTGCCACACTCAATGGGACATTTGTGTCATCCTGTAAGCACAGTCCTTCCTCATTTCTGATGAGGACATGGTTAATAATAGTAGGCAACATGCTCAAATCATGGCTGAACCTGGAAACAGAACATGTGGAACAGTTTAGCTTCCGTCCCTCTCTTCGCCCCTACCTGGGCTCAAACCATCGACAACAGTCACCCTCGAAGCGTCGTTACCCATCACGCCACAAAAGCCACAGCCCTTGCAGAGTAAGGGGAACAACTACTTAAAGGTCTCAGAGTGAGTGACGCCACCGATTGAAACACTATAAGTGCGCACCACCGCTAACTAGCTAGCCATTTCACATCGGTTACACATGGATAGCAATCCCAAGTTATGGGTTGTTTTGTCTGAGGCAGAACATGAAGAACTAAGTTTACAGTCAACAAAACACTTGCAACACATATTTATACAGGCCTAGGTGTGTTAATGTAGCCTACTTTTCTGACCCTAACATAAAGAGTTGTGATGAGTATGGAAGTCCAGAGAGCACATATGAATACAAATAAAAAAGACCCTTGTTGTGTTAAGAACCACAAATTATTTTTCTCTCTTGATCACCACATAATAAAAAGTTGTGTTGTCGAGATAATGTCAGGATGCTGCCTTGTAGGCTGTTTCATAGGTAAGGCTCATTGCAGGGATTCTAATTAGCTAGCTAGCTAGTTCGCTCACAAGACTAACCAAGTTAGCTGCGTTGTTGCTTGCATGTGATTGGCTGTGGTCTTGGGAGTTGCACCGCCTGGGAGATAGGACTGCCTGTCTGGCATCGTTCAGTGCTGAGCAGTATTTGTCTGTAATAAAGCTTTTTTTTTTTATCTATGTATGGTCACTGTACCCCAGCACATTGACTCGGCACCAGTACCCCTTGTATATAGCCTCGTTATTGTTATTTTATTGTGTTACTTTGTATTAGATTTTTTACTTTAGTTTATTAAGTAGTTCCTTAACTCTATTTATTGAACTGCATCGTTGGCTAAGGGCTTGTACGTAAACATTTCACTGTAAGGTCTACACTTGTTGTATTCGGAGCATGTGACAAATAAAATGTGGTTTTATTTTTTGTGGGGAAAATGTATTCTGATTGGCTGGACCGCCCCCCCCCCCCCCCCCCCCCCCCCCCCAAGCACACCCATGGCTGCACCCCTCCCCAGTCATGTGAAATCCATAGATTAGGGCTTAATGTATTTATTTTAATTGACTGATTTACTTCTATGAACTGTAACTCAGTAAACTCTTTGAAATTGTTGCATTTTGCGTTTTAATTTTGTTCAGTATAATTTGTGCAACACTTTTCCACCAAAACATGTTATAAGCATGTAGCCTAATGTTACCATGCACTTGTCTACAGATGATAATGTGTTAAATAGGCTACTAACCTGTCCGCCACCATGGCAAGTTTGGATAGTTGTCACACATAGCAAAAGCAAACTGCTGCGCAGCACTGATAGTTCCATGACTTTAAATCCAACTGAATTGATGTTGGATGATGTCCGAGTTTTTCTCCAAATAGTGGAATTTTAGTCAGGTGTTTAAATAATAGAAAACCAACGAAATCCACTCCGATTTCCGACGCTCCTCTGCAGAGTTTGCTCAACTGAACTTGCAGTTGGTGGACTCAGGATGGAATGGAAGACCCTGCTCATCAGAAGCGCGTTGTGGTGCAGAGCGACCGTTGGGATGCGGTGCCGTGCGCTTTTAGATGGGCTATGATGATAGTGAACATACATCTACTACCTAACCCTAATTGACGACTCCTAGACTTTGAAAAGCGATTAAATGGATAATGAAAGAATAATCCCTGCCACCGCTCGACAACACATTTGCGTCACTCTCTCCAATGTTCTGTCCTTCTCATAGGCTGTGACGCGATCCCCAGACTCAAACGGCAGAATAGAGCAGGCAACTATCTTTGAGTTCATGGGGTGGAACAAAACTATTGCTATGGGAGTTCTTATGACTGGGGAGCTATTATTATACAGTGACAGCGATCAATTTACAGCAAGTCATTGCAGAAGTTGATTAGTGAGTTTGTAAACTTTATTTGCGCGTAAAGGGGGTGCTTTGCCATTTAGCCTTATTTTATTATTTTCATTAGGCCAAATCAACTCCCCATTATTAATATATGCTGCAATGCCTTTGTCCCGTTACATTAATTCCTAGGAAAACATCAAGGGAGTGGAGCAGGTATACGCCAAACATAAACATATTACTGCGCAATAACGCATTCATAGCCTAATAATGCATTCAGCTAAATTATTGTTTTGTTATACCCCAGAAACCTAGCAAACTGGTTTGGTTGAACAGCATAACATTTAGTCTAGAACCTGCATGAAACTGCTCGAATCTGTTTATGGTCAAATTCACTTTTGAGTTTGGTTGAAGCGACACCCGCTGGTGGTACCTAGAACAACCATTCTAGTGCGCGAATATACCTACATTGCCGCACCACCTTCTCCCACCAGCCCCGCTCACCTCTCTCAATTGAATTGAATTGAATTTTACTTCATTGACCTTTAAGTCTACATATCGATTTATCTTAGACGTTATATTTTCTTCTTCCTTGGTTATTTTCTACAGACCTGTTTCAGTTGAGATATGCACCTGTTTCAGTTGAGATTATGAACCTGTTTCAGTTGAGATTATGCATTTAAAACTCCAATTGTTGTTTACTAATGGGAGACTCAAAATGTGCGTGAATCGTGCAGTCCCAAACCATCTTAAATATCCTCTCTCTTTCCCAGCACCACTCCCCTTCCAGTAGCTCCAGTTCTGACTGCTATAACTCCTCTCTGGAGAGACCGAAGAGACCAGAGAGAGACAGGCCCAAGAACAAGAAGAACCAAAATAGGCCACACCGTGGTGACTACAATGGCCAGTCAGCTCAGGTAAATATTTCTCAGGTAAATATTATTTGCTAACATTTATACACATTACAGTTCATAAGCATTTAGAACATTTATAATATAAAAAATGTATGAGTATTCAAATCAAATCAAAATCAAATCAAATGTATTACATAGCCCTTCGTACATCAGCTGATATCTCAAAGTGCTGTACAGAAACCCAGCCTAAAACCCCAAACAGTAAGCAATGCAGGTGTAGAAGCACGGTGGCTAGGAAAAACTCCCTAGAAAGGCCAAAACCTAGGAAGAAACCTAGAGAGGAATCAGGCTATGAGGGGTGGCCAGTCCTCTTCTGGCTGTGCCGGGTGGAGATTATAACAGAACATGGCCAAGATGTTCAAATGTTCATAAATGTCCAGCATGGTCAAATAATATTAATCACAGTAGTTGTCGAGGGTGCAGCAAGTCAGCACCTCAGGAGTAAATGTCAGTTGGCTTTTCATAACCGATCGTTAAGAGTATCTCTACCACTCCTGCTGTCTCTAGAGAGTTGAAAACAGCAGGTCTGGGACAGGTAGCACGTCCGGTGAACATGTCAGGGTTCCACAGCCGCAGGCAGAACAGTTGAAACTGGTGCAGCAGCACGGCCAGGTGGACTGGGGACAGCAAGGAGTCATCATGCCAGGTAGTCCTGAGGCATGGTCCTGGGCTCAGGTCCTCCGAGAGAGAGAAAGAAAGAGAGAAAGAGAGAATTAGATAGAGCATACTTAAATTCACACAGGACACCAGATAAGACAGGAGAAGTACTCCAGATATAACAAACTAACCCCGACACATAAACTACTGCAGCATAAATACTGGAGGCTGAGACAGGAGGGGTCAGGAGACACTGTGGCCCCATCCGAGGACACCCCCGGACAGGGCCAAACAGGAAGGATATAACCCCATCCACTTTGCCAAAGCACAGCCACCACACCACTAGAGGGATATCTTTAACCACCAACTTACCATCCTGAGAGAAGGCCGAGTACAGCCCACAAAGATCTCCGCCACGGCACAACCCAAGGGGGGGCGCCAACCCAGACAGGAAGATCACATCAGTGACTCAACCCACTCAAGTGACGCACCCCTCCTAGGGACGGCATGAAAGAGCACCAGTAAGCCAGTGACTCAGACCCTGTAATAGGGTTAGAGGCAGAGAATCCCAGTGGAGAGAGGGGAACTGGCCAGGCAGAGTCCGGCCAGGCAGAGATTAAAAGTTCATAATCATTTACATCTATTATATTACAAGTATTTATAGGCATGTGCAGTACCTTCAGAAAGTGTTCATACCCCTTGACTTATTCCACATTTTTTGGTGTTACATACTTAATTCAACATAAATTCAAAAGCAGCAGCTACTCTTCCTTGGGTCCATCAAAATGAATGCAGTTTATACAATTTTTAAAACATAACAATACATTCACAGATTTCACAACACGCTGTGTGCCCTCAGGCCCCTACTCCACCACTACCACATATCTACAGTACTAAATCTATGGATATGTAGAGTGCGTATGTTATTGTGTGTGTGTGTCTGCCAATGTTTGTGCTGCTTCACAGTCCCCGCTGTTCCATAAGGTGTTTTTTTTATTTGTTTTTAAATCAAATTTTACTGCTTGCATCAGTTACTTGATGTGGAATAGAGTTCCATGTAGTCATGGCTCTATGTAGTACTGTGTGGCTCCCATAGTCTGTTCTGGACTTGGGGACTGTGAAGAGACCTCTTTGTGGCATGTCTTGTGGGATATGTATGGGTGTCTGAGCTGTGTTTCTAAACTACTGTCACACAGCTCGGACACCCATGCATACCCCACAAGACATGCCACAAAGAGGTCTCTTCACAGTCCCTCAACATGTACCTCTCATAAATAAAATGTGTGATGAAGTCAATTCCTCCTCCCCTTTCAGCCAAGAGAGATTGACATGCTAAAATTAATATTAGCTCTCTGTGTACATCCAAGGGACAGCCATGCTGCCCTGTTCTGAGACAATTGCAATTGTCCTTTTTTGTTACACCTAACCACAAGACAGAAAAGTAGTCAAGGTGCGACAAGACTAGGTCCTGTAGGACCTGCCTTGCTGATAGTGTTGTTAAGAAGGCAGAGCAGCGCTTTATTATAGACAGACTTCTCCCCATCTTAGTTACTCCTGCATCAATATGTTTTGACCATGACAGTTTACAATCTAGTGTTACTCCAGTTACTGTTCAATTTCCACATTATTTATTACAAGATTTTTGTCGCTCTTTGTTGAGCGTTGATTTTTGCCACTCTTTGTTGAGTGTTGATTTTTGCCGCTTTTTGTTGAGTGCTGATTTTTGCCACTCTTTGTTGAGTGTTGATTTTTGCCGCTCTTTGTTGAGTGTTGATTTTTGCCGCTCTTTGTTGAGTGTTGATTTTTGCCGCTCTTTGTTGAGTGCTGATTTTTGCCACTCTTTGTTGAGTGTTGATTTTTGCCGCTCTTTGTTGAGTGTTGATTTTTGCCGCTCTTTGTTGAGTGCTGATTTTTGCCACTCTTTGTTGAGTGTTGATTTTTGCCGCTCTTTGTTGAGTGTTGATTTTTGCCGCTCTTTGTTGAGCGTTGATTTTTGCCGCTCTTTGTTGAGCGTTGATTTTTGCCGCTCTTTGTTGAGTGTTGATTTTTGCCGCTCTTTGTTGAGTGTTGATTTTTGCCGCTCTTTGTTGAGTGTTGATTTTTGCCGCTTTTTGTTGAGTGTTGATTTTTGCCGCTCTTTGTTGAGTGTTGATTTTTGCCGCTCTTTGTTGAGCGTTGATTTTTGCCGCTCTTTGTTGAGTGTTGATTTTTGCCGCTCTTTGTTGAGTGTTGATTTTTGCCGCTCTTTGTTGAGTGTTGATTTTTGCCGCTTTTTGTTGAGTGTTGATTTTTGCCGCTCTTTGTTGAGTGTTGATTTTTGCCGCTCTTTGTTGAGTGTTGATTTTTGCCGCTCTTTGTTGAGTGTTGATTTTTGCCGCTCTTTGTTGAGTGTTGATTTTTGCCGCTTTTTGTTGAGTGTTGATTTTTGCCGCTCTTTGTTGAGTGTTGATTTTTGCCGCTTTTTGTTGAGTGTTGATTTTTGCCACTCTTTGTTGAGTGTTGATTTTTGCCGCTCTTTGTTGAGTGTTGATTTTTGCCGCTCTTTGTTGAGTGTTGATTTTTGCCGCTCTTTGTTGAGTGTTGATTTTTGCCGCTCTTTGTTGAGTGTTGATTTTTGCCGCTCTTTGTTGAGTGTTGATTTTTGCCGCTCTTTGTTGAGTGTTGATTTTTGCCGCTCTTTGTTGAGCGTTGCAGTCATTTCAGTTGCTGTAGTAGCTGACATGTATAGTCTTGAGTCGTCCACATACATAGAAACTCTGGTTTTACTCAAATTCAGTGGCATGTCGTTAGTAAAAATGTTAAAAAGCAAGGGGCCTGTCACTCCCTGACCTTAGAGATCCTTTTTTTTGTTGGTTAGATCAGGGTGTGACTCGGGTGGGAAAGTCTGTTTTCTATTTATTGGTTTTTGGCCGTGTGTGGTTCCCAATCAGAGGCAGCTGTCTATCGTTGTCTCTGATTGGGGATCACATATAAATTGTCATTTTACTTTTGGGTTTTGTGGGATCTTGTTTTCTGTTTAGTGTCTGTACCTGACAGAACTGTGTGCTTTCGTTTTCACGTTTGTTATTTTGTTTGAGAGTTTTTTTTAAATAAAAATCATGAACACTTTCCACGCTGCGCTTTGGTCCACTCCTTTTGACGAGAGCCGTTACAGGGCCAAAACAGCTACCCTGGGGAATTCCTGATTCTAACTGGATTATATTTGAGAGGCTTCCATTAAAGAACACCCTATGTGTTCTGTTAGACAAGTAACTCTTTATCCACATTATAGCAGGGGGTGTAAAGCCATAACACAAGTTTTTCCAGCAGCAGACTTTGATTGATAATGTTAAAGCTGCACTGAAGTCTAACAAGACTGCCCCCACAATCATTTTATCATAAATTTCTCTCAGCCAATCATCAGGTATTTGTGTAAGTGCTGTGCTTGTTGAGTGTCCTTCCCTATAAGCATGCTGAAATTCTGTTGTCAATTTGGTTACTGTGAAATAGCATCTGGTCAAATACAATTTTTTCCAGAAGTTTACTATGGGTTGGTAACAGGCTGATTGGTCGGCTATTTGGGCCAGTTTAACCGAAGTGAAATGGCTAGCTAGTTAGCGGTGGTGCGCGCTAATAGCGTTTCAATCGGTGACGTCACTCACTCTGAGAACTTGAAGTAGTTGTTCCCCTTGCTATGCAAAGGCTTTTGTGGAGCGAGGGGTAACGATGCTTCGATGGTGCTTGATGTCGATGTGTGCAGAGAGTCCCTGGTTCAAGCCCAGGTAGGGGCGAGGAGAGGGACAGAAGCTAAACTGTTATACCAGTAAAGGGGGCTTTACTATTCTTGGGTAGCGGAATGACTCTAGCTTCCCTCCAGGCCTGAGGGCACACACTCTCTAGTAGGCTTAAATTGAATATGTGGCAAATAGGAGTGGCATTATTGTCTGCTATTATCCTCAGTAATTTTCCATCCAGATTGTCAGACCCCAGTGGCTTGTCATTGTTGATAGACAACAATACTTTTTTCATCTTTTCCACACTGACTTTACAGAATTTAAAAGTACACTTCTTGTCTTTCATAATTTGGTCCGATATACTTGGATGTGTAGTGTCAACGCGCGTTTGTTGCTGGCATGTCATCCTTAAGTTTGCTTATCTTACCGATGAAAAGTCATTAAAGTAGTTTGCAATATCAGTGGGCTTTTTCATGAATGAGCCATCTGATTCAATGAATGAAGCCGAGTTGGCTTTTTCCCCAAAAATGTAATTTAAGGTGCCCCAAAGCTTTTTACTATAATTCTTTATGTCATTTAACTTTGTTTCATAGTGTAGTTTATTTTTTATTAAGTTTAGTCACATGATTTCTTAATTTGCAGTACGTTTGCCAATCAGTTGGACTTAATTGCCTACCTTTTGCCCCATCCCTCTCAACCATACAATTGTTCAATTCCTCATCAATCCAAGGGGATTTAACAGTTTTTACAGTCATTTTCTAAATGGGTGTATGCTTATTAGTAACTGAAATATTTAGTTTCATAAATGCAAATATTCTTTACATCATCAACATATGAATCACCACAAAACTTATTGTATGGCCTCTTATACACTATATTAAGCCCAGCCTTTGGAACTTTGTTCTTTTTTTAGATATGGCTATTATATTGTGATCACTACATCCTATGGATTGAGATACTGCTTTAAAGCAAATATCTGCAGCGTTAGTAAAGATGTGATCAAGATGTGATTAAGTTAGATGGGGAGCGGTGGTGAACAGCAATCTTCAAGTCTTTCCACATATTCTCAATGGGATTCAAGTCCACTCACAGACTTTTACATTCTTGTTCTTAAGCCATTTCAGCGTCGCTTTGGCTGTATACTTGGGGTCATTGTCCTGTTGGAGCGTAAATATTTATGGGTATTATGTGTAGATGGGTGAGAAAAATTAATATATTTAATACATTTTGAATTCAGGCTGTAGCACAACAAAATATGGAATAAGTCCAGGGGTATGCATGGTTAGTTTTAGCAGAATGTACACAAACCATAAGCAAAACCTTTTCAATAATAACATTACTGTCTCTTCTGACTGACCCAGCATGGGTGTGATGCTTCAACCGGTGGTCATGGCAACCCACAGAGGTCAGAGAGGTCAGCAGGCCAACACAGGAGCGGTAGCGGTGACTATGACAAGTACAGCGACTACAGCAAAGACAAGTATAACTATTATGACGAGGAGGAGATGTGGCAGGTGAAAGACTCTACTTCTCCCAGCCAAGGCCTGGACAGGGTACACAGTTCCAAGGACCAGATGAAGAGAGGTGGCATGAAGGTCATGTAGAAACAACAACAGTGTATGTATGGACTATATGGATTTCGTGTTGAAGGGTCTTGTCGAATGGTATTCAAGTTTGTCAAGGTTAACAGTCTAGTGGCTATAGTAGTGTAAAGTGTGTGTCCATTTTGGATTTCACCTCTGACAAATGTGTTTTTTATTTTATTTTATAAATGTTTTACAAAGATCTACGTATTAGATCCTATTGTTCTGACTTTTAATGGTTGTTGTGGTCAGTGGTGGGGGGGCAAGATGATGAGGAGTGGGAGGAAGGGGGCGGGGCAACATGCTCAACAAGAAGCAGATGCAGCAGATGAAATGCAACAAAAACTGAGGGCGTGGTCATGGGAGAGGAGGGGCCAAGCAGGCCAGGAAGGGGATGAAGCATGTAAGGAACAAAGATGGCGTCCTAAAATGGCTTCGTAAGTTTTTTTCCAAGAGGAACCTTGGATCTTCTCCAATGCAGTTTGAGAAAGTGATGAGGAGAGAAGATGAGAAGAATCTAGGAAGGATTAATTGAGAAAGAACGCTAGAATGTACCTCGGTTTAGAGTTCAGACCAATCCATTTTTGTCAGTTTGGTGACCTTTCCAATAGGAAAGAAATTAAGGGCCCTCCTGGTGGTTTTCAGAAGAAACGTCAGGGAAAAGATTCCCTTTGGTTGTCTTATCCAATAGGAGGGACAGAGGAAGGGTCCTGGGGGTTTTCAGGAGAAGCATCCCATCATGACCAATGAGTTCATCAACCAATACACACTGGAGCACAACAGGAGATACATCTGTAAATACTTCCTGGAGGGGCGATGCATTAAGGTAAGACAAGTCAAGTCAGCACCTCTGCGATGAATGTAACAACATAAATGGAAAAAAACAGAAATGTAGATTACAATACCTAAGGTCTTCAAGTAAAATATATTATGATGCACTCATAATTCAATAAGCCTTGTCACAAGTATCTATGGACTGCTTATATTGTGTTAGTATCATGACAGTGCAGATTAAATAAATTCACTTTTAATGCTGTTATTTTGATTTGCTTTTAAAAACAGTCTTGTATTCTATCTCTATCTCTCACACCTCATACTCACCCTCAAACTGTCTTTTCTGTTTCCTCAGGAGGACCCGTGTAAGTTCAAACTCGAGCTGGTTACACTAGCCTCTTGAGGGTTTACACTTATCTGATCATGATGAAAGGAGATTCATTTGTTGACTTCCCTAATGTCTTTAGTCATGATGACTCAAGGGGTCAGTAGATGGCCATCAGATATATGGACTAGGTTAAAGATGGAAACAAATGTCTTTATAAACCACTGTGTAATATGTGTGTTATAGTATGTGAGATTAGTAGGTGATGTCCTTCATAGATATGCAATGTAGCATGTGTAAAAATATTAGAATAAGAAAAAATTTGTCTACACAATGTGGAAATTTGTCTTTGGGTTCAGCACATAAAAACAGACAATTGTAATAAACGTACTCCTGCATACGTGTCCTTGTCCTTGACTTGTGGGTGTATGTGAATATCCCAGGAAGTTCTTTTAAGTGTTATCAGGGAGACAACTGTACATTCTCCTACGATCCTTTGAATGTCATGACCAAAGACCTGCTTGATAAGGTAAGAAAAAGTTGATCAGAAACTTCACAAACTGAAATAATCTCGGTCTAAACGTTCTGCATCTACATGTAGTGGATGTGCCTGGATAGAAACTGTGACATAACAGCAACATCAGTAGTCAGTAGTCTAAACAGTAGTTAACAAGTCACTAGGTCTCTACCCACAGCCACAAAGTGAAAGTATTTCTTTTGCATCAGATTGTTTGGTTCATTATGGGCTGGTTTCACAGACGGGGCTGAGATTAAGCCAGGAGTAGGCCTTATTAGGACATTTAAGTAGCTTTTATAAACGTGGCTTAAATTTGGCTTAGTCGGAGACTATGGAGTCCTAGAGTAATTTAAGTAAGCCTAAATGAGAACACCTGGGATAAGCCTGATTAGGTTAAGTATGAGCACATGCTGTTGGTCTAATGGTGCTCATAAAAACCCGGAATGGAATAGAAAACACAGTGACTGGTGTGAATCTTGAGACAAAACAATGGCAGAGGCAGAAATAATAAGTTCAAAAAACTACAGTGAGTATGAAGAAATGCTACTAAAACAAATGTTGTCAAACCATCCAGTTATTGAAAGTAAGAACCATATTACAGCTACAGAGCAGAAGAAAAGGAGTGGTTGGGCTGCAATTTGCAATGAATTCAATGCAAATGAAAATGTAACCACAAGAGGAGCACAACAACTTCAGGTGAGATATCTTCATTTATCAGTATTTCACATTTCTCATATTCATGTGACATCACTTATATTGAATGAAATCTGCCCTTATAGACTCTGTGGAAGAACCTTAAACTGGCTTTAAAAGAGAGAATGCAGAGATCAGATGAGAGGGATTTACTGCTGGTGGTGGACCACCAAAAAAAGACAAAACTGATGAATTGAGGGGGGGGGGGGGGGGTGTGTACTGTCACGTCTGCTCCCGCTCTTCTGTGCTTCTACACCTGCATTGCTTGCTGTTTGGGGTTTTGGGCTGGGTTTCTGTACAGCACTTTGAGATATCAGCTGATGTAAGAAGGGCTATATAAATCCATTTGATTTGATTCCTTCCCCCTGGCGCTTGAGGGCGCCAGGTTGTCCTGCATCACGCACTCCTGCCATCCATCACGCACTCCTGCCATCCATCACGCACTCCTGCCATCCATCACGCACACCTGCCTTCCCTCATCACGCGCATCAGCGTTATTGGACTCACCTGGACTCACTTATCACCTGTTAATTTCCTCCCCTATATTGGTCTGTTCCCCGCTGCAGCATTGTATTGTTTTTGTCTTTAGTATTAGTTAGCTGACGCTGTTCCTGTCTCATTCTATGTCCATCTTTATTAAATGTTTTACTCCCCGTACCTGCTGTGTCTCTCCAGCGTCATGTGACAGAGAAGATCCTGCCACCACCTTTCAGCAGAGAACAAAAAGATGACCATGCATGAAAAATTAGCCAGATAATTTAATGAGCATAAAATAAAATATCTGAAGGAAGAACATGAAATCAGAATTCTACAGGCTGAATTGGATATGAAGTTGGAAGAGAGGTATGATCCAAAAAATATACAGTAATGAGACAATTGTGATTAGCAGCCATGGTGAACAATATATGTAAAAAATTAATGATTTGTCATTTGGATATTAATGAGTGAGAATTTTAATCACAAAGAACATTTTAAACCAGCCTTGGTTTAGTCACTCATTACATTTTGATGCACACTATTTTAATTTTGTACAGAACAAACATTATCAAAGCAAAAATTTGCCATAATGAATACATTTCATATTTAAATGTAACTTATCTAGTTGAAGTGCTGCAATGTGAAAGCATCTCTGTGTGCAAGTCCTTGTTGGTCATTGCCTGCCTCAGCTGTGGGCACATCTGCTTGATCCTGATCTTCCATTGGAGGACAGCAATGGTGCTTCAGGTAGTTGTGCAGCACAGCTGTAGCAATGATCACCATGCAGCATCTTCTTGGCTTGAAACAAAGTGTATTGCATAAACACTGGAATCGATTTGTCCTTACTCCAAACATACGCTCTACCATCCCTCTCATTGTATATGAGCTCTGTTGTATCTTTGCTGCTCAGCTGTCGTGAGATTTATGTATGGAGTGAATAAAAAGTTACTCTGAACATATTCACTGTCACCAAGTTGTAGTCCACTATGTTGTCCTCTCTGAAACTGAGCACACAATGAAGAGTTGAGAAAAATCCTTGAATCATGAGTTGCACCTTTCCAAAGGGCAACAATGTTTGAAACCTCTAAATTAGGAGTGCATACACCCTGAACATTGATGGAAAACCAGTTCTTACGGTTCCTGTACTCCTCAGCATCAGGAGTTGATGGACACTTGATGGGAACATGACATCCATCTATACAGCCAATCCCTCCTGGGAAGTGACCATATTCATAGAATTACACTCTATAGTTGGCTTGGCCAGCAGCATCAGGAAACTTGATGTAAAGACTCCTCAGTTCACAAATAGCCCTGCAGACTTTATAGTTGGCTTGGCCAGCAGCATCAGGAAACTTGATGTAAAGCCTCCTCAGTTCACAAAATGGCCCCCTGCAGACTCTATAGTTGGCTTGGCCAGCAGCATCAGGAAACTTGATGTAAAGACTCCTCAGTTCACAAATAGCCCTGCAGACTTTGAACTATTCTACACACAGTTGCTTCACTGGCACCACACAAATCACCAGTTTCACGATGAAAGATTCCAAATGCCAAAAACCTCAAAGTGATCAGAACTTGGAGAGAATTGGCCTTTGTCTTTGAGACAGAGAGGAAAGTCTAGGCTCAAGCAAAGATATTATCTCCAATGCATTTTCTTTGTACTGTACATACGAAAGCGGTCTCAAAGCTATTTCATCAAAGTAATTTAATGGATTACTCCTAACCACAAGTACTCGTCTGGCTGGCCTCTTGTCTTCATTTAGATATTCCAAATAGTCCATGCTCCCTCACAAACAGCATTAAGCAGAAATTAAACCTGCCTCTTTGAAGGATTCATTTCAGCTACAATTTAGTCTGATCCTCCCTCTTGCAATCGGCTTTGTTTAGAACAAGCTAAGTCTACGACTATTTTAAGATAACTCAAAGCTATTTGCACAGACTTAAGACAGTTCAAACAGGAATTTTAGTCTGGGACTAGGCTTAAGCCTTGTCTGTGAAACCGGCCCTTTGTGTCCTATGAATCGTCTTCAGATCATTAACACGGAGGAAGAGATTGCCTATGAAGATGAGATGGCATTGGAGGACTTGAGGAAACAGGGGCTCGCCCCCCTGCCTAAACCCCCTCCTGGGGTGGGGCCGATGCCCACACCGGGCCCTGGTGGTCCTGGGTCTCACAAGATGGCTCAAAGGTAACTACTTTTACCTGACGGGCTCATGTATTCTTCAATATAATGGAAAGGTTTCTGTTAGCTATAAATAACATAACGATTTATGATTCTATATAATATAGAACGTTATATTGTAAACCATATATATATTATATATACAGTATGGGAAAAAAATATTTGATCCCCTGCTGATTTTGTACGTTTGCCCACTGACAAAGAAATGATCAGTCTATAATTTTAATGGTAGGTTTATTTTAACAGTGAGAGACAGAAAAACAACAAAAAAATCCAGAAAAACGCATGTCAAAAATGTTATAAATTGATTTGCATTTTAATGAGGGAAATAGGTATTTGACCTCTCTGCAAAACATGACTTAGTACTTGGTGGCAAAACCCTTGTTGGCAATCACAGAGGTCAGATGTTTCTTGTAGATGGCCACCAGGTTTGCACACCTCTCAGGAGGGATTTTGTCCCACTCCTCTTTGCAGATCTTCTCCAAGTCATTAAGGTTTTGAGGCTGATGTTTGGCTACTCAAACCTTCAGCTCTCTCCACAGATTTTCTATGGGATTAAGGTCTGGAGACTGGCTCGGCCACTCCAGGACCTTAATGCGCTTCTTCTTGAGCCACTCCTTTGTTGCCTTGGCCGTGTGTTTTGGGTCATTGTCATGCTGGAATACCCACCCATGACCCATTTTCAATGCCCTGGCTGAGGGAAGGAGGTTCTCACCCAAGATTTGACGGAACATGGCCCAGTCCATTGTCCCTTTGATGCGGTGAAGTTGTCCTGTCCCCTTAGCAGAAAAACACACCCAAAGCATAATGTTTCCACCTCCATGTTTGACGGTGGGGGTGGTGTTCTTGGGGTCATAGGCAGCATTCCTCCTCCTCCAAACACGGCGAGTTGAGTTGATGCCAAAGAGCTCCATTTTGGTCTCATCTGACCACAACACTTTCACCCAGTTGTCCTCGGAATCATTCAGATGTTCATTGGCAAACTTCAGACAGGCATGTACAGTGGGGCAAAAAAGTATTTAGTCAACCACCAATTGTGCAAGTTCTCCCACTTAAAAAGATGAGAGAGGCCTGTAATTTTCATCATATGTACACTTCAACTATGACAGACAAAATGAGAAAAAAAATCCAGAAAA
The DNA here is from genome assembly GCF_013265735.2 of Oncorhynchus mykiss. Lineage (NCBI taxonomy): Eukaryota > Metazoa > Chordata > Actinopteri > Salmoniformes > Salmonidae > Oncorhynchus > Oncorhynchus mykiss. The sequence goes on from NC_048587.1 coordinate 56,899,619, forward strand.
TCACATTGTAGGATTTTTTATGAATTTATTTGCAAATTATGGTGGAAAATAAGTATTTACAGGCCTCTCTCATCTTTTTAAGTGGGAGAACTTGCACAATTGGTGGCTGACTAAATACTTTTTTGCCCCACTGTATATGTGCTTTCTTGAGCAGGGGGACCTCGCGGGCACTGCAGGATTTCAGTCCTTCATGGCAGGTATCAAGGTATCAAAACGATACATGGATACATTTATTTTATAACAGCCAACAGGGATTTAACAATGCACAGTATGTGGGTTTTCAATCTAAATGCTCCTAGCAATCACCATATTATACTCTGTTGTATTCTGTGTTCGCTTTCCAGTTTTCTATTCAGTTCTTTCAATGTGTTAGCAGATGTTGATTCATTAAAACCTCTCATTCTCTGTTTATTCCTCCCTCTTATCTCCCCACCTCCTCTCTCTAGTAGGGGCTAAGCCCTTCAGTCAGAACACCTCCCAACAGCAGGGGTGCGCTGACTCCCAGATGCTGTCTCCGATACAGGGCAAATTATCTTTGAAGTCTGTGTGCCATCACAGGTTCTCAAATTTATTTTTCTGAGGGCTCATGTTCAGATTCAACTGGATGTTTCCGTCCTTCCAGCTCTTCTCTTAAGACTTTAAAGTGCTAGATCACCACAGAGGAGTGATCTGAAAAGCCAGAGTATGCATCCACATCTAGACTGGAGGTGAACTGCTCTGGTCCCTCCGGCCCCCTCTAGCTGAGTGAACTGCTCTGGTCCCTCTGGCCCCCTCTAGCTGAGTGAACTGCTCTGGTTCCTCCGGCCCCCTCTTGCTAAGTGAACTGCTCTGGTCTCTCCGGCCCCCTCTAGCTGAGTGAACTGCTCTGGTCCCTCTGGCCCCCTCTAGCTGAGTGAACTGTTCTGGTCCCTCCGGCCCCCTCTAGCTGAGTGAACTGCTCTGGTCTCTCCGGCCCCCTCTAGCTGAGTGAACTGCTCTGGTCCCTCCGGCCCCCTCTAGCTGGGTGAACTGTTCTGATCCCTCCGGCCCCCTCTAGCTGAGTGAACTGCTCTGGTCCCTCCGGCCCCCTCTAGCTGAGTGAACTGCTCTGGTCTCTCCGGCCCCCTCTAGCTGGGTGAACTGCTCTGGTCACTCTGGCCCCCTCTAGCTGGGTGAACTGCTCTGGTCCCCCCTACCCCCTCTAGCTGAGTGAACTGCTCTGGTCCCCCCTACCCCCTCTAGCTGAGTGAACTGCTCTGTTCTCCCCTACCCCCTCTAGCTGAGTGAACTGCTCTGGTCCCCCCTACCCCCTCTAGCTGAGTGAACTGCTCTGGTCCCCCCTACCCCCTCTAGCTGAGTGAACTTTTCTGGGCCCTCCGGCCCCCTCTAGCTGAGTGAACTGTTCTGGTCCCTCCGACCCCTTCTAGCTGGGTGAACTGCTCTGGTCCCCCCTACCCCCTCTAGCTGGGTGATTTGCTCTGGTCCCTCCGGGCCCCCTCTAGCTGAGTGAACTGCTCTGGTCCCCCCTACCCCCTTTAGCTGGGTGAACTGTTCTGGTCCCTCTGGCCCCTTCTAGCTGAGTGAACTGTTCTGGTCCCTCCGGCCCCTTCTTGCTGAGTGAACTGTTCTGATCCCCCCTACCCCCTCTAGCTGGGTGAACTGTTCTGGTCCCTTTGGCCCCCTCTAGCTGAGTGAACTGTTCTGATCCCCCCTACCCCCTCTAGCTGAGTGAACTGTTCTGATCCCCCTTACACCCTCTAGCTGGGTGAACTGTTCTGGTCCCCCCTACCCCCTCTAGCTGAGTGAACTGCTCTGGTCCCGGCGGTCCCTCTGCCACCTCACACAGCAGGACCAGGTGGGCTGCGATGGGGGCTACCACCTTCTCTACAGCAGCTGTCTTTATCAGACCAGCCTGGTCGAGGAGAGATGCCATACCTGGACACTGGTCTTGGACCCTGTCAAGGTACTGCAGGAGTGATGGTCAGGAGGTTAGTAATGTTATATGAAGCTAGATTTACAAATGAGACAGATTGCCCATCATGGTGATTTGTTTCTATTTGCAGCAGTTTAAACAAAATAATAACTAGGTCTCCTTACAAACATCTTCAAAGTAAGATTAACAAGAGAACAATGAAAGCATTCTGGTTCAGCTCTGCTAACTTGCATCATGTAGCAATACTACTTTATTAAAATCCTGGCATTTTAAAAATAAATTAAATATTGAATTTACCTGTGAGGATAACAGCTCTATCTGCAACTGTGTTGCAGCATGTTGCTGTAGTCTGGTTGTCTCAACTCACATGAAATATTTACAGGTAACTGAGTGAAGAGCCATGTGCTTGATGTGCTGATGTATCAGCTGACGTTTCCCACGTCTCATGTTGCCTGTGTGAGAAAAGACTCCTAGCAGTCTGCCAGCAGATCTTACCAAACACCACAAAATAGCAATCCGCTGCAGCAATGTCAAAGTGGGAGAACATTTCTTGATTAAAGAAAAAGAGAAAACCACAGTTTAAATTTCAAATTTATCAACGGATAAATATAAAAGCTTGAACATGAGCTTAAACATCAAACATATAGACAGTAGTTTATCTAATACAGCATCCTAATGTGTGATATAGGTGAAACGACATAGAAATACAAAACTAAACCATCACAGTTAAAATACATGTAAAGTGTTTACCTCTCTGCTAATATGATTAGATAACTAAATCAGGTGCAGAGGAGACGGTGAATGTGTACAGTATTTGCCATGCCAGTGAAAGGAAGGAGTGACATTAAAATATAGGGTGTATTTCTAACAAATCAACCAATCAAAGATCAATGCAGCATGATTGAGATAGACCTAAGCCATCATAGTGAGCACAGTAAAGTGTTTTAGCCTTTTAGTCGGGTAACAGAGCACTGCACAAACTGGCTTTCAAAAGCTATACTTAATTTCGGGCTCTATTCAATCTGCGGAAGTTCAGCCTTCCCGCATTACGGCCCGTTTATACTAGCAAGTAGCATCGCGCAGTGGAAAACCGGAAGCCATTAACTTTCAATGGAATGAAGTGGAATGGGCGGGAGGACCGCTGAGTGATGCGAGCATGGGCGAGGGAGCTGAAGTTTGGGAAAGACAAACCTATTCAAATCCTCTGCGAAATCGCAACGCGGGTGACCAATCAAAGCTCACCATTAGCTTCCACTCCTACTGGATTGGCTGACAATGGCTGTTGATACGTACCACTACATAGCTTGCTTGCAAGCTTGTTAGAACGCACACGAGTGCGATGGTAGCGTGGCTAGGCAAGTGACGCTTGTGTAGTATAAATCCTCTGTTAGTTGAAACTGCATTCATGGTAAACACTGCATATATTGACTTAATCAGAAATTACCTTTACATTTCTATGGAGCAAACTGTAACGCTTCAGCGACACAGACTGAATGAGCCCTAGTTAGAGCGATGCTGAGACACTTATCTAATTTTATCACCATCACACAAAGGCCCCTCTGAACCTCCGAAGACCGTTTATATATATATATATATATATATATATATATATGTGCCACTTATTTTTTGGTCAATGATATGCACACAACAATCTGTAATTCCAAAGTGGAAGAAAAATGTAATAATTTATTTTTATGGAAATAAAACGAATATATCTTGATTAGATAAGTATTCAACCATATGAGTCAATAAATGTTAGAATCACCTTTGGCAGCGATTACAGCTGTGAGTCTTTTGGGGTAAATCTCAGAGTTTTGCACACCTGGATTGTACAATATTTTCCCATTATTCTTTAAAAAATTCTACAAGCTCAGTCAAGTTCGTTGTTGATCATTGCTAGACAGCCAAGTATTGCCATATATGTTCAAGCTGATTTAAGTCATAACTAGGCCACTCAGGAACATTCAATGTTGTCTTGGTAAGCAACTCCAGTGTATATTTGGCCTTGTGTTTTCGGTTATTGTCTTGCTGTCTGTTGGAACGCAGACTGAACCAGGTTTTCCTCTAGTGTTTTGACTGTGCTTCCTGTATTCAGGAACAAAAAAATAATGTATTTCACGCATTTTTTGCAGTATTACTTGAATGCATTATTGCAAACAGGATAGATGTTTTTCTTCTGTACGAGCTTCCTTCTTTTCTATATCATGCAGGTTAGTATTATGGTGTGACTACAATGTTGTTGATCCATCCTCAGTTTCCTCCTATCACAGCCATTAAACTCTGTAACTGTTTTAAAGTCACCATTGTCCTCATAGTGAAATATTTAAGTGGTTTTCTTCCTCTCCTGCAACTGAGTTAGGAAGGATGCCTGCATCTTTGTAGTGACTGGGTGTATTGATACACCATCCAAAGTGTAATTAATAACTTCACCATGCTCAAAGGGATATTACATGTCTGCTTTTATTTTTACCCATCTACCAATTGGTGCCCTTCTTTGCAAGGCATTGGGAAACCTCCCTGGTCTTTGTGGTTGAATCGGAGTTTGAAATTCACTGCTCGACTGAGGGACCTTACAGGTCATACATAATTGTATGTGTGGGATACAGAGATGAGGTTGTCATTCAAAAATCATGTTCAACACTTATTACACACAGAGTGAGTCCATGCAACTTATTATGTGACTTGTTAGGCACATTTGTACTCCTGAACTTATTTAGGCTTGCCATAACAAAGGGGTATAATACTTATTGATGCAAGACATTTGAGCTTTCCATTTTTAATTCATTTGTAAAAATGTATTAAACTAAATTCCACTGTGACATTATGGGGTATTGTGTATCGATAAGTGACACAATCTAAATTTGATCTATTTTAAATTCAGGCAACACAATTTGGGAAAAGATCAAGGGGTGTGAATACTTTCTGAAGGCACTGTATCTCACAGGCAAACACATCTCATTTGTTCGTCAATTACATAATTCCATGTAAGGAACGTTTTGGATTAAATTGGGTCTACTCCTATTATCAGATAACACAGATTCACTGTCTGAGAAAGAGACATTGGGGTTTACAGGGCTATGGGTCTCTTACAACTGATTAATGGACCATTTCTCAAGGATACAATCCCAGATCGTAGCTCTCGTTATATACCATTACCACTCATCCCTCAGCTGTATATCCCAGACAAATGAATCCCAGATTGTAACTTTAAATGGTAGTATTCTAGACTGTTCAGTCAGATCGGTTCTTATTCCTTACAGTACATTCAGTACAGTACATGTTGACTTCAAAACAAGTTGTACCCATAAGTTTTATAGAGCTAGTAGTCTGTGCATGATGGATTAGAGTGAAGCACATTCCCTACCTTGCTATTTATAGGGTACTAGTCAACACTGTTTCTCTGCCATGGGGAGGGGCCTTTAGTAATGGATTTGATTTGATTTGATTTTGATTTGTGTAGGTACAGTAGGTATGCAATGCCCTGTGCCTCTAGTAATGGAATTGGTGTAGTTAGGTAGGTGTAGTTTACTCCGATCTTGGAAATTCATCCTAGCCTGGATTCAAACTGAATTGTCCAGTTTCACTATTGTAAAATTGAAATGAAACAATAGTGAAATGGAACAATTTAGATCCAGGCTATGTTCACCTGGCCACAAAGAGTAAACCATCTTATAAGGTTCAGTACTAGCCTGGTCCCAGATCTGTTTATATTGCTCTAGCCTGGTCCCAGATCTGTTTGTGCTGTAAAGCCAACTCCTATTTGGTCACTGTCATGTTTGGCTTTATAATCACTACATTGAGAATCCATAAAAAATGGTTTACTGACATTGAAAACCTTTTTGAAAGAGGCTTGTGATTGATCATCTGCATATCTGAGCAATAGTTACTTGCCAAAATAGCTTTTGACACTTGATTCTCATAGAATATAGCCTATATTGCACTTTTTAGTGGTTTCCACAGATTGTGTATTTTTACACACACCCCACCATTTTAAATGTCAACCAAACTGTTCTAACTAGCATCTAATGCATGGCCCTATACCATTACATTATATTACAATGTAACTACAATTTTGTTACTACAGTTATTGCTGTTTAGTTACATAGGTATAACCGCAATTTAAAGGTACAATGTTAGCTTTTCTACTCATCTCTGCCCCTAGTTCATATGATAGGATACATTTAAAACATTTTGTTGGAAAAGACCATGATTTGTGAAATGTTCCAGACTATCATCGTATTCATGGTTCTTCTCAGCTTAATTGCGACAAGTAGAATGTGTTATTGAGCTAAAAATTATTGTTAGTATATCTGTTTAAGCTATCTATCCACTATCTCCACGGCCTAACCCAGAGTACATTCAATACTGTCAGTCTGAAAACACCACACTTTGTGAAATGTGGCAAAGGAAGTGTAAATGATATTCTCTAGCTACAGTTGATGATGTCATGGTGTTGATGATGTCAATGGGTTGCTGGGTGGTGGATGATGTGTGTTTCCTCTTTACTGTATAAAGCACTTTGAGGGCCTGGAAAAGCATAAACTTATACAGTGCATTCCGAAAGAATTCAGACGCCTAGTTTTGTTTGTTCCTCATCAATCTACACACAATACCCTATAATGACAAAGCATTTTTGCAAATGTATTAACAATAAAACTGAAATATCACATTTACATAAGTATTCAGACCTTTTACACAGAACTTTGTTGAAGAACCTTCGGCAGTGATTACAGTCTCAAGTCTTCTTGGGTATGATGTTACAAGCGTGGCACACCTGTATTTGGAGAGTTTCTCCCGTTCTTCTCTGCAGATCCTCTCAAGCTCTGTCATGTTGAATGGGAAGTGTCGCTGCACAGCTTTTTCTGATCTCTCCAGAGATGTTTGATCGGGTTCAAGTTCGGGCTCTGGCTGGGCCAATCAGGGACATTCAGAGACTTGACAGAGTCCCGAAGCCACTCCTCTGCTTTGTCTTGGCTGTGTGCTTAGAGTCGTTGTCCTGTTGGATGGAGAACCTTCGCCCCAGTCTGAGGTCTTGAGCGGTCTGGAGAAGGTTTTCATCAAGAATCTCTCTGTACTTTGTTCTGCTCAATCCTAACTAATCTCCCAGTCCCTGCCGCTGAAAAACATCTGTACAGCATGATGCTGCCACCCCCATGCTTCACTGTAGGGATGGTGCCAGGTTTCGTCCAGACGTGACGCTTGGCATTCAGGCCAGAGTGTTCAATCTTGATTTCATCAGACCAGAGAATCTTGTTTCTCATGGTCAGAGTCTTTAGGTGCCTTTTGGCAAACTGTCATACCCCTTTTACTGAAGAGGGGCTTCCGTCTGGCCACTCTACCGTAAATGCCTGATTGGAGTGCTGCAAAGATGTTTGTCCTTCTGGAAGGTTCTCCCATCTCCACAAAGGAACTCTAGAGCTCTGTCAGAGTGACTATCGGGTACTTGGTCACCTCCCTGACCAAGGCCCTTCTCCCCCAATTGCTCAGTTTGGCCAGGTGGCCAGCTCTAGGAAGGGTCTTGGTGGTTCCAAACTTCTTCCATTTAAGAATGATGGAGGCCACTGTGTTCCTGGGGACCTTCAATGCTGCAGAAATATTTTGGTACCCTTCCCCAGATCTGTGCCTCGACACAATCCTGTCTCGGAGGTCTACGGACAATTCCTTCGACCTCATGGCTTGGTTTTTGCTCTGATATGTTCTGTCAACTGTGGGACCTTATATAGACAGGTGTGGGCCTTCCCAAATCATGTCCAATCAATTTAATTTACCACAGCTGGACGCCAATAAAGTTGTAGAAACATCTAAAGGATGATCAATGGAAACAGGATGCACCTGAGCTCAATTTTGAGTCTCATAGCAAAGGGTCTGAATAATTATGTAAATAAGGTATTTCTGTTTTTTGTTTTTAATAAATTTGAAAACATTTCTAAAAACTTGTTTTTGCTTTGTCATTATGGGGTATTGTGTGTAGATTGCTGAAGATTTTATTTAATCAATTTTAGAATAAGGCTGTAAATGTAACAAAATGTGGAAAAAGTCAAGAGGTCTGAACACTTTCCGAATGCACTGTATAATCAATTAAACATTTCATAGAGCTCTTTTGATTGGTTATCAGCATTTCTTCATGATAGGGACAACTTCGATGTGTGACAAAAATTATATCTCTGTTTATGGTGAATGGAAGGTCTACACACAGAAATATAATTTTGACTTGAATGGGAATGTCTGCTCCTGTAATTGTATTTCTGTGGGCCTTCATAGGACTTGCTTGGCTGGTTGCCCATATAGCTATCTATCGAAAGGAGAGGGAGATGTGTGAGATATTAAAGAGATATTTGTGAGCAGGAAACAGTACAGAGTTAAAAAGACACAATCTTTCACACTCCAGAAAATCCACGTCTCACGATACTGGATAATATACAAATGGACTAATTTACTAAACATAACATGCTGTATCTTTGCCCTGGAAACTAAAGGAACGACGCTGAAATATAGCATAAACTCGGACATCAGTGCTTTAAAAAAAAACATAGATATTCTTACATTAGACTTCAAAAACTCGAACCAACCATTTCACAAAGCCCCAATTTAATACAATATGGCTATAATATGTATAAAAATAAATGTTCACTACTATTAAAACAGAGCCCTGAGGGTTTTTGTTGTCCCATCCGATAATATCCGCGTCATTGCCACATCCTGTCCAAGGACGTCTATCTCCTTGGGTGTATTCAGTGATGTGAAACACTCAGAACATTGCAGATAGAAATAGAATGTTTAGAGCTAACGCATCATGTCCGTTCTGCACAATATATTTACATCTGAATGTTCTGGAACATTACAGCATCCTGAACAGGCCAGTTGTTTCTTTAACAGTTCAATTTTGTTTATTTCCGTTGGCAGGGAGTTTCCTCCATAGGGACTAATTGAATTCTATTGCGAGTGTTGTATTAATTTGACATCAAACAAAAGAAAACAGACAAACAGGAATGTAATCCTTGGGTTTGTTCAATAAGAAACACTCATTTCCAATTTCCGTTGCACTGAATTAGGGTCTTAATGAATCTGACCCGAGCGAGCGACACCAACCTCCACCTCAGATTTCTGCCTGTTAGTTCCCTCGATCCCCAGTCTCCCACGCACAAAAAAAAGTCTCCCTCCAAAAAATCCAGAGACCATTTATTTCTCTTCCAGATATGGAAGATTGAAGGGCCCTTATTCCTGATTGGCTGGCTGGGTCATTGGATCCTCCATTGACCCAATCCCCACACCCTGTGCTCTCATTGTCTTCTCTTTCCCTCAGTGGTTCTTTTCCACCCAATCCCAGCTCTCGTCAGCTCTGTCCTTCCTGTTTTTCTCGGCCTCGATGATCTCCCGGTAGCGCCGGCGGAAGAAACCCATCTGGGAGAGGGGAATGAGAAGAGGGGGAGAGAAGAGGATGAGAAGGAGAGGGGAATGAGAAGGAGAGGGGAATGAGAAGAGGATGAGAAGGAGAGGGGAATGAGAAGAGGAGGAGAGAAGAGGATGAGAAGGAGAGGGGAATGAGAAGAGGGGGAGAGAAGATGATGAGAAGGAGAGGGGAATGAGAAGAGGAGGAGAGAAGAGGATGAGAAGGAGAGGGGAATGAGAAGAGGAGGAGAGAAGAGGATGAGAAGGAGAGGGGGAGAGAAGAAAAACACTTGCTGTTCGCTCCAGTTGGATGGTTAATGAGGTGAATCTATGACCAGATGTTTGACCTGTTAAGATTGATAGTCTATAACCTCGGCTCATATGGGCCTCAATGGTCAACAGTTGCTTAAATCTCAGGTGCAATGGTTAGTGAGTGAGATGGACCTTTGACCCCTGTCAGCTGTTCTTAGGGTCAGTGGCTTCATATATATTTTTTACATTTATTATATAGGACAGTGAGACTGAAGGTTTGCTAGCAGTGGGTCAGATTCGAACCCTCGCTTGGACTGGTGCATGTATTCCTGAGGCAGTAACTTAGACCACTAGATCATCCAGGCAACGCAGTCAGGTGTTCTAAGGGCCAATGGGAAGGAGCAGTGGTCAGTGAGATGGACCTACGGCTAGATGTTTGACCTGTTAAGATTTACTAGCCTCTATTATACTGGCCATCAGGCAGAAACCACCAGGTTAGAGCCATGTGGAATGAAGGTTTCCCTGGCTGGAGAAGCTGCTCTGGGCTCTGCTTATGTGGAATGGAGGTTTCTCTGGCTGGAGAAGCTGCTCTGGGCTCTGCTTATGTGGAATGAAGGTTTCTCTGGCTGGAGCAGCTGCTCTGGGCTCTGCTTATGTGGAATGAAGGTTTCCCTGGCTGGAGAAGCTGTTGAGGCCCTTTGTTCCATTAGGAGCTCAAAGTGAGCTTCCAGGCTCTGCTCTTGTGGTGACACTAGTTGGGCTGTCTTTGTTGTGCGCCAAGTTTAAAATGTTGTTTTATGTAGTTTCTACTATTCTAAATGTTTTATTTGATGATGAAGTGATGGTTGTGTGGTATTGTCATGGTATTGTGGTATTGTCACGGTTGCGTGGTATTGTCACGGTTGCGTGGTATTGTCACGGTTGCGTGATATTGTCACAGTTGCGTGGTATTGTCACAGTTGCCTGGTATTGTCACAGTTGCGTGGTATTGTCACGGTTGCATGGTATTGCATCGTCATGGTTGCATGACATTGTCATGGTATGCTGTCTAGTTGTTGTTGCTCAAAGCCCCTCAAGGATAAATCGCGTAAAATAATATGTTTATTGAATGTAATTTAAAAAGTATTGGGAAGAATACACTGGCTACACATAGCCTCTGTTCTTACTATGTGCCTTAGTGGTCAACAGACTGAAGAATATCATTTGCCCTTTCCAGAAACATTCACCAGTTGAAAAGCAAAGGATAAATGATACCACAAGGGGATCACCAACACCACCTGTGGTGTTTTGGAATGCCTTAAGCAATCCTGCTACTTATTTTTCTTCAAAAAACATTGACCAGTCTTGAACTGGATTCTGCACTCCATGACAATACACTGAGCTAACAAAACATTAGGAACACCTGCTCTTTCCATGGCAGACTGACCAGGTGAAAGCTATGATCCCTTATTGATGTCACTTGTTAAATCCACTTCAGTCAGTGTAGATGAAGGGGAGGAGACAGGTTAAATAAGGATTTTTAAGCCTTGAGACATGGATTGTGTATGTGTGCCATCCAGCGGGTGAATGGGCAAGGCAAAATATTGACGTGCCTTTGAACCGGGTACAGTGGTAGGCGCCTTTGAACCGGGTACGGTAGTAGGCAACCTTTGAATCGGGTACGGTAGTAGGCGCCTTTGAACCGGGTACGGTAGTAGGCAACCTTTGAACCGGGTACGGTAGTAGGCGCCTTTGAACCGGGTACGATAGTAGGCGCCTTTGAACCGGGTATGCTAGTAGGCAACCTTTGAACCGGGTACGGTAGTAGGCAACCTTTGAACCGGGTACGGTAGTAGGCGCCTTTGAACCGGGTACGGTAGTAGGCGCCTTTGAACCGGGTATGCTAGTAGGCAACCTTTGAACCGGGTACGGTAGTAGGCAACCTTTGAACCGGGTACGGTAGTAGGCAACCTTTGAACCGGGTACGGTAGTAGGCAACCTTTGAACCGGGTACGGTAGTAGGCGCCTTTGAACCGGGTATGCTAGTAGGCAACCTTTGAACCGGGTACGGTAGTAGGCGCCTTTGAACCGGGTACGGTAGTAGGCGCCTTTGAACCGGGTACGGTAGTAGGCGCCTTTGAACCGGGTACGGTAGTAGGCAACCTTTGAACCGGGTACGGTAGTAGGCAACCTTTGAACCGGGTACGGTAGTAGGCAACCTTTGAACCGGGTACGGTAGTAGGCAACCTTTGAACCGGGTACGGTAGTAGGCAACCTTTGAACCGGGTACGGTAGTAGGCAACCTTTGAACCGGGTACGGTAGTAGGCAACCTTTGAACCGGGTACGGTAGTAGGCAACCTTTGAACCGGGTACGGTAGTAGGCAACCTTTGAACCGGGTACGGTAGTAGGCGCCTTTGAACCGGGTACGGTAGTAGGCGCCTTTGAACCGGGTACGGTAGTAGGCAACCTTTGAACCGGGTACGGTAGTAGGCAACCTTTGAACCGGGTACGGTAGTAGGCGCCTTTGAACCGGGTACGGTAGTAGGCGCCTTTGAACCGGGTACGGTAGTAGGCAACCTTTGAACCGGGTATGGTAGTAGGCAACCTTTGAACCGGGTACGGTAGTAGGCATCCTTTGAACCGGGTACGGTAGTAGGCAACCTTTGAACCGGGTACGGTAGTAGGCGCCTTTGAACCGGGTATGGTAGTAGGCGCCTTTGAACCGGGTACGGTAGTAGGCAACCTTTGAACCGGGTATGGTAGTAGGCAACCTTTGAACCGGGTACGGTAGTAGGCAACCTTTGAACCGGGTACGGTAGTAGGCAACCTTTGAACCGGGTACGGTAGTAGGCGCCTTTGAACCGGGTACGGTAGTAGGCAACCTTTGAACCGGGTACGGTAGTAGGCAACCTTTGAACCGGGTACGGTAGTAGGCAACCTTTGAACCGGGTACGGTAGTAGGCAACCTTTGAACCGGGTACGGTAGTAGGTAACCTTTGAACCGGGTACGGTAGTAGGCGCCTTTGAACCGGGTACGGTAGTAGGCAACCTTTGAACCGGGTACGGAAGTAGGCAACCTTTGAACCGGGTACGGTAGTAGGCGCCTTTGAACCGGGTATGGTAGTAGGCTCCAGGCGCACCAGTGTGTGTGTCAAGAACTGCAATGCAGCTGGGCTTTTCATGCGCAACAGTTTCCTGTGTGTATCAAGAATGGTCCACTACCCAAAGAACATCCAGTCAACTTGACACAACTGTGGGAAGCATTGTGCAAACATCCCTGTGGAATGCTTTCGACACCTTGTAGAGTCCTGGCCCCGACAAATTTTGGTTGTTCCAAACTCAATAGTAGGAAGGTGTTCCTACGGTTCTGTACACTCAGTGTATAGTTTGTATAAGGAAAAAATAGAAATTCAGTAAACATCAGCTAGATAGACAAATGAATAGATATACATCAACAGATCCATGGTGTGTATCTAAACATAGTGTTTTCTCACAGTAGCGTCATCTCTAAGGGTCAGCTCAGCAAAAAGACAACAAAATAGATGTCTCTCTCTCTTTCTGATTCAGACAGGTTGTGTCCCAAATGGCACCCTATTCCCAACATTGTGCACTACTTCTGATTAGAGCCCTCAGAGTCCTGGTAAAAAGTAACACACTATATATGGAATAGGGTGCCATTTGAGACACAGCCTGTTTTTTTCCCCACAGGAATTTCATCAAAGAGGAAATAGTGGACATGTGCATCTCTTGTACGTGGGGTTTACTTTGGCAGAGTGCAAGGACTTGGAGAAAGGGAGGGCTGGTGTTACAAACACACACAGTATATTCCAGGAGCAACATTTCAGGGTTTAGTTGTGCTATTCCCAGTGGGAGGAGCAAACGAGGGAAAGAAAAATAGTTGTGGGAAGAGAAGTAAAGGGGTCTGGTCTGTATAGAGAAGTAAAGGGGTCTGGTCTGTATAGAGAAGTAAAGGGGTCTGGTCTGTATAGAGAAGTAAAGGGGTCTGGTCTGTATAGAGAAGTAAAGGGGTCTGGTCTGTATAGAGAAGTAAAGGGGTCTGGTCTGTATAGAGAAGTAAAGGGGTCTGGTCTGTATAGAGAAGTAAAGGGGTCTGGTCTGTATAGAGAAGTAAAGGGGTCTGGTCTGTATAGAGAAGTAAAGGGGTCTGGTCTGTATAGAGAAGTAAAAGGGTCTGGTCTGTATAGAGAAGTAAAGGGGTCTGGTCTGTATAGAGAAGTAAAGGGGTCTGGTCTGTATAGAGAAGTAAAGGGGTCTGGTCTGTATAGAGAAGTAAAGGGGTCTGGTCTGTATAGAGAAGTAAAAGGGTCTGGTCTGTATAGAGAAGTAAAGGGGTCTGGTCTGTATAGAGAAGTAAAGGGGTCTGGTCTGTATAGAGAAGTAAAGGGGTCTGGTCTGTGTAGAGAAGTAAAGGGGTCTGGTCTGTATAGAGAAGTAAAGGGGTCTGGTCTGTATAGAGAAGTAAAGGGGTCTGGTCTGTATAGAGAAGTAAAGGGGTCTGGTCTGTATAGAGAAGTAAAGGGGTCTGGTCTGTATAGAGAAGTAAAAGGGTCTGGTCTGTATAGAGAAGTAAAAGGTCTGGTCTGTATAGAGAAGTAAAGGGTCTGGTCTGTATAGAGAAGTAAAGGGGTCTGGTCTGTATAGAGAAGTAAAGGGGTCTGGTCTGTATAGAGAAGTAAAGGGGTCTGGTCTGTATAGAGAAGTAAAGGGGTCTGGTCTGTATAGAGAAGGAAAGGGGTCTGGTCTGTATAGAGAAGTAAAGGGGTCTGGTCTGTATAGAGAAGGAAAGGGGTCTGGTCTGTATAGAGAAGGAAAGGGGTCTGGTCTGTATAGAGAAGTAAAGGGGTCTGGTCTGTATAGAGAAGTAAAGGGGTCTGGTCTGTATAGAGAAGTAAAGGGGTCTGGTCTGTATAGAGAAGTAAAGGGGTCTGGTCTGTATAGAGAAGTAAAAGGGTCTGGTCTGTATAGAGAAGTAAAGGGGTCTGGTCTGTATAGAGAAGTAAAGGGGTCTGGTCTGTATAGAGAAGTAAAGGGGTCTGGTCTGTATAGAGAAGGAAAGGGGTCTGGTCTGTATAGAGAAGTAAAGGGGTCTGGTCTGTATAGAGAAGTAAAGGGGTCTGGTCTGTATAGAGAAGGAAAGGGGTCTGGTCTGTATAGAGAAGGAAAGGGGTCTGGTCTGTATAGAGAAGGAAAGGGGTCTGGTCTGTATAGAGAAGTAAAGGGGTCTGGTCTGTATAGATAAGTAAAGGGGTCTGGTCTGTATAGAGAAGTAAAGGGGTCTGGTCTGTATAGAGAAGTAAAAGGGTCTGGTCTGTATAGAGAAGTAAAGGGGTCTGGTCTGTATAGAGAAGTAAAGGGGTCTGGTCTGTATAGAGAAGTAAAGGGGTCTGGTCTGTATAGAGAAGGAAAGGGGTCTGGTCTGTATAGAGAAGTAAAGGGGTCTGGTCTGTATAGAGAAGTAAAGGGGTCTGGTCTGTATAAAGAAGTAAAGGGGTCTGGTCTGTATAGAGAAGTAAAGGGGTCTGGTCTGTATAGAGAAGGAATGGGGTCTGGTCTGTATAGAGAAGTAAAGGGGTCTGGTCTGTATAGAGAAGTAAAGGGGTCTGGTCTGTATAGAGAAGTAAAGGGGTCTGGTCTGTATAGAGAAGTAAAAGGGTCTGGTCTGTGTAGAGAAGTAAAGGGGTCTGGTCTGTATAGAGAAGTAAAGGGGTCTGGTCTGTATAGAGAAGTAAAGGGGCCTGGTCTAGACATCAATTGGGGGCCATTTCCCCTCCAAGATCTTTCTTTCATGTGTGTGGTATGGTGTGTGTGGTATGCATGGTCAGTGTACATTTTTGTGAAGTACATGTTGTTCCTTGTGTGGTTGTTAAAGACTATCCAAGAGCACCTCCCCTATGACTGACTGACTGACTGACACTCTAATCCAAGAGAAGCAGAATTTCACAACTGGACCGTGTGAACCAATCCCTGGGACCTGGAAAATGTAGCACTGATAAATGCGTGATGGTTGAAGTGTGTCCATTGTGACTGCTGATGATAAATTAGTCATACTTTATTCACGAGTGCTGTGATTCTTTAGAACTGTAGCACTGTCACAGACTAAACAATAGGTTCAGCGATGCTCAATATAAATTGCCCAATGTGACTAGTTGTTTACAAGTTAATGCGTTAGCTTGGGGCAAACACGTTCCTCTGACAATACGCCAAACGTTATTAGACGATCGTGGTGTCATTACACATTACCACAAAACTGTTGGGTTCTGAGAATATGAAATATAGTTATTCATGTCACTGAGGGAGAGAGGGTAATGTATAAGGTTTACATTATGTCAAGATATGTTATTGTTAGCCATCAGGGATCCTCTGGGAGGAGAAGAGACACAGTCTGGTACCAGTCACCATGACAGCTTTGAGTTGGGGAGGAGTGAGCACTTTAGGGTGAGAGGTCAGGTCAGATGAAGTGAGGAAGAACAGATATCACTAAGGTTCTGTCTAGCAACAGAGACCCATTGGTTGTTCAGATGTGTAGGAGGAGACTTAGCAGAGGAGAAGGGTTAAATATAAGCTGGTGTAAATATGTTTTTTTGTCAGTTCAGCTGTTTGACCCTCTGGTCTAACGAAGAGTTAGAGGGGAGGTGTTCTAGGTTATAGTCTAATGACCAGTTACAGTAGAGGGGAGGTGTTCTAGGTTATAGTCTAATGACCAGTTGAAGTAGAGTGGAGATGTTCTAGGTTATAGTCTAATGACCAGTTACAGTAGAGGGGAGGTGTTCTAGGTTATAGTCTAATGACCAGTTAGAGGGGAGGTGTTCTAGGCTACAGTCTAATGACCAGTTACAGTAGAGGGGAGGTATTCTAGGTTATAGTCTAATGACCAGTTACAGCAGAGGGGTGGTGTTCTAGGTTATAGTCGAATGACCAGTTACAGTAGAGGGGAGGTGTTCTAGGTTATAGTCTAATGACCAGTTACAGTAGAGGGAAGGTGCTCTAGGTTATAGTCTAATGACCAGTTGAAGTAGAGTGGAGATGTTCTAGGTTATAGTCTAATGACCAGTTACAGTAGAGGGGAGGTGTTCTAGGTTATAGTCTAATGACCAGTTAGAGGGGAGGTGTTCTAGGTTATAGTCTAATGACCAGTTACAGTAGAGGGGAGTTGTTCTAGGTTATAGTCTAATGACCAGTTAGAGGGGAGGTGTTCTAGGTTATAGTCTAATGACCAGTTACAGTAGAGGAAAGGTGTTCTAGGTTATAGTCTAATGACCAGTTGGAGTGGAGATGTTCTAGGTTATAGTCTAATGACCAGTTACAGTAGAGGGGAGGTGTTCTAGGTTATAGTCTAATGACCAGTTAGAGGGGAGGTGTTCTAGGCTACAGTCTAATGACCAGTTACAGTAGAGGGGAGGTATTCTAGGTTATAGTCTAATGACCAGTTACAGCAGAGGGGTGGTGTTCTAGGTTATAGTCGAATGACCAGTTACAGTAGAGGGGAGGTGTTCTAGGTTATAGTCTAATGACCAGTTACAGTAGAGGGGAGGTTTTCTAGGTTATAGTCTAATGACCAGTTACAGCAGAGGGGAGGTGTTCTAGGTTATAGTCTAATGACCAGTTAGAGTAGAGGGGAGGTGTTGTAGGTTATAGTCTAATGACCAGTTAGAGGGGCGGTGTTCTAGGTTATAGTCTAATGACCAGTTAGATGGGAGGTGTTCTAGGTTATAGTCTAATGACCAGTTAGAGGGGAGGTGTTCTAGATTATAGTTTAATGACCAGTTAGAGGGGACGTGTTCTAGGTTATAGTCTAATGACCAGTTAGAGGGGAGGTGTTCTTGGTTATAGTCTAATGACCAGTTAGATGGGAGGTGTTCTAGGTTATAGTCTAATGACCAGTTACAGTAGAGGGGAAGTGTTCTAGGTTATAGTCTAATGACCAGTTACAGTAGAGGGAAGGTGTTCTAGGTTATAGTCTAATGACCAGTTGAAGTAGAGTGGAGATGTTCTAGGTTATAGTCTAATGACCAGTTACAGTAGAGGGGAGGTGTTCTAAGTTATAGTCTAATGACCAGTTAGAGGGGAGGTGTTCTAGGTTATAGTCTAATGACCAGTTACAGTAGAGGGGAGGTGTTCTAGGTTATAGTCTAATGACCAGTTAGAGGGGAGGTGTTCTAGGTTATAGTCTAATGACCAGTTACAGTAGAGGAAAGGTGTTCTAGGTTATAGTCTAATGACCAGTTGGAGTGGAGATGTTCTAGGTTATAGTCTAATGACCAGTTACAGTAGAGGGGAGGTGTTCTAGGTTATAGTCTAATGACCAGTTACAGCAGAGGGGTGGTGTTCTAGGTTATAGTCGAATGACCAGTTACAGTAGAGGGGAGGTGTTCTAGGTTATAGTCTAATGACCAGTTACAGTAGAGGGGAGGTGTTCTAGGTTATAGTCTAATGACCAGTTACAGTAGAGGGGAGGTGTTCTAGGTTATAGTCTAATGACCAGTTACAGCAGAGGGGAGGTGTTCTAGGTTATAGTCTAATGACCAGTTAGAGTAGAGGGGCGGTGTTCTAGGTTATAGTCTAATGACCAGTTAGATGGGAGGTGTTCTAGGTTATAGTCTAATGACCAGTTAGGGGGGAGGTGTTCTAGATTATAGTTTAATGACCAGTTAGAGGGGAGGTGTTCTAGGTTATAGTCTAATGACCAGTTAGAGGGGAGGTGTTCTTGGTTATAGTCTAATGACCAGTTAGATGGGAGGTGTTCTAGGTTATAGTCTAATGACCAGTTAGAGGGGAGGTGTTCTAGATTATAGTTTAATGACCAGTTAGAGGGGAGGTGTTCTAGGTTATAGTCTAATGACCAGTTAGAGGGGAGGTGTTCTTGGTTATAGTCTAATGACCAGTTAGATGGGAGGTGTTCTAGGTTATAGTCTAATGACCAGTTAGAGGGGAGGTGTTCTAGATTATAGTTTAATGACCAGTTAGAGGGGAGGTGTTCTAGGTTATAGTCTAACGACCAGTTAGAGGGGAGGTGTTCTAGGTTATAGTTTAATGACCAGTTACAGTAGAGGGGAGGTGTTCTAGGTTCTAGTCTAATGACCAGTTAGAGGGGAGGTGTTCTAGGTTATAGTCTAATGACCAGTTACAGTAGAGGGGAGGTGTTCTTGGTTATAGTCAAATGACCAGTCAGAGGGGAGGTGTTCTAGGTTATAGTCTAACGACCCGTTAGAGGGGAGGTGTTCTAGGTTATAGTCTAATGACCAGTTAGGGGGAGGTGTTCTAGGTTATAGTCTAATGACCAGTTACAGTAGAGGGGAGGTGTTCTTGGTTATAGTCAAATGACCAGTTAGAGGGGAGGTGTTCTAGGTTATAGTCTAACGACCAGTTAGAGGGGAGGTGTTCTAGGTTATAGTTTAATGACCAGTTACAGTAGAGGGGAGGTGTTCTAGGTTATAGTCTAATGACCAGTTAGAGGGGAGGTGCTCTAGGTTATAGTCTAATGACCAGTTAGAGGGGAGGTGTTCTAGGTTATAGTCTAATGACACGTTAGTGGGGAGGTGTTCTAGGTTATAGTCTAACGACCAGTTAGAGGGGAGGTGTTCTAGGTTATAGTCTAATGACCAGTTAGATGGGAGGTGTTCTAGGTTATAGTCTAACGACCAGTTAGATGGGAGGTGTTCTAGGTTATAGTCTAATGACTAGTTACAGTAGAGGGGAGGTGTTCTAGGTTATAGTCTAATGACCAGTTAGAGGGGAGGTGCACTAGGTTATAGTCTAATGACCAGTTAGAGTAGAGGGGAGGTGTTCTAGGTTATAGTCTAATGACCAGTTACAACAGAGGGGTGGTGTTCTAGGTTATAGTCGAATGACCAGTTACAGTAGAGGGGTGGTGTTCTAGGTTATAGTCTAATGACCAGTTACAGTAGAGGGGAGGTGTTCTAGGTTATAGTCTAATGACCAGTTGGAGTGGAGATTTTCTAGGTTATAGTCTAATGACCAGTTACAGTAGAGGGGAGGTGTTCTAGGTTATAGTCTAATGACCAGTTAGAGGGGAGGTGTTCTAGGCTACAGTCTAATGACCAGTTACAGTAGAGGGGAGGTATTCTAGGTTATAGTCTAATGACCAGTTACAGCAGAGGGGTGGTGTTCTAGGTTATAGTCGAATGACCAGTTACAGTAGAGGGGAGGTGTTCTAGGTTATAGTCTAATGACCAGTTACAGTAGAGGGGAGGTTTTCTAGGTTATAGTCTAATGACCAGTTAGAGGGAAGGTGTTCTAGGTTATAGTCTAACGACCAGTTAGATGGGAGGTGTTCTAGGTTATAGTCTAATGACCAGTTACAGTAGAGGGGAGGTGTTCTAGGTTATAGTCTAATGACCAGTTGGAGTGGAGATGTTCTAGGTTATAGTCTAATGACCAGTTACAGTAGAGGGGAGGTGTTCTAGGTTATAGTCTAATGACCAGTTAGAGGGGAGGTGTTCTAGGCTACAGTCTAATGACCAGTTACAGTAGAGGGGAGGTATTCTAGGTTATAGTCTAATGACCAGTTACAGCAGAGGGGTGGTGTTCTAGGTTATAGTCGAATGACCAGTTACAGTAGAGGGGAGGTGTTCTAGGTTATAGTCTAATGACCAGTTACAGTAGAGGGGAGGTTTTCTAGGTTATAGTCTAATGACCAGTTACAGCAGAGGGGAGGTGTTCTAGGTTATAGTCTAATGACTAGTTACAGTAGAGGGGAGGTGTTCTAGGTTATAGTCTAATGACCAGTTACAGTAGAGGGGAGGTGTTCTAGGTTATAGTCTAATGACCAGTTAGAGGGGAGGTGTTCTAGGTTATAGTCTAATGACCAGTTAGAGGGGAGGTAATCTAGGTTATAGTCTAATGATCAGTTAGAGGGGAGGTGTTCTAGGTTATAGTCTAATGACACGTTAGTGGGGAGGTGTTCTAGGTTATAGTCTAATGACCAGTTAGAGGGGAGGTGTTCTAGATTATAGTTTAACGACCAGTTAGAGGGGAGGTGTTCTAGGTTATAGTCTAACGACCAGTTAGAGGGGAGGTGTTTTAGGTTATAGTCTAATGACCAGTTAGAGGGAAGGTGTTCTAGGTTATAGTCTAACGACCAGTTAGATGGGAGGTGTTCTAGGTTATAGTCTAATGACTAGTTACAGTAGAGGGGAGGTGTTCTAGGTTATAGTCTAATGACCAGTTAGAGGGGAGGTGCACTAGGTTATAGTCTAATGACCAGTTAGAGTAGAGGGGAGGTGTTCTAGGTTATAGTCTAATGACCAGTTACAACAGAGGGGTGGTGTTCTAGGTTATAGTCGAATGACCAGTTACAGTAGAGGGGTGGTGTTCTAGGTTATAGTCTAATGACCAGTTACAGTAGAGGGGAGGTTTTCTAGGTTATAGTCTAATGACCAGTTAGAGGGGAGGTGTTCTAGGTTATAGTCTAATGACCAGTTAGAGTAGAGGTGTTCTAGGTTATAGTCTAACGACCAGTTAGAGGGGAGATGTTCTAGGTTATAGTCTAATGACCAGTTACAGTAGAGGGGAGGTGTTCTTGGTTATAGTCTAATGGCCAGTTACAGTAGTGGGGAGGTGTTCTTGGTTATAGTCTAATGACCAGTTAGCGTAGAGGAAAGGTGTTCTAGGTTATAGTCTAATGACCAGTTGGAGTGGAGATGTTCTAGGTTATAGTCTAATGACCAGTTACAGTAGAGGGGAGGTGTTCTAGGTTATAGTCTAATGACCAGTTACAGCAGAGGGGTGGTGTTCTAGGTTATAGTCGAATGACCAGTTACAGTAGAGGGGAGGTGTTCTAGGTTATAGTCTAATGACCAGTTACAGTAGAGGGGAGGTGTTCTAGGTTATAGTCTAATGACCAGTTACAGTAGAGGGGAGGTGTTCTAGGTTATAGTCTAATGACCAGTTACAGCAGAGGGGAGGTGTTCTAAGTTATAGTCTAATGACCAGTTAGAGGGGAGGTGTTCTAGGTTATAGTCTAATGACCAGTTACAGTAGAGGGGAGGTGTTCTAGGTTATAGTCTAATGACCAGTTAGAGGGGAGGTGTTCTAGGCTACAGTCTAATGACCAGTTACAGTAGAGGGGAGGTATTCTAGGTTATAGTCTAATGACCAGTTACAGCAGAGGGGTGGTGTTCTAGGTTATAGTCGAATGACCAGTTACAGTAGAGGGGAGGTGTTCTAGGTTATAGTCTAATGACCAGTTACAGTAGAGGGGAGGTGTTCTAGGTTATAGTCTAATGACCAGTTACAGTAGAGGGGAGGTGTTCTAGGTTATAGTCTAATGACCAGTTACAGCAGAGGGGAGGTGTTCTAGGTTATAGTCTAATGACCAGTTAGAGTAGAGGGGCGGTGTTCTAGGTTATAGTCTAATGACCAGTTAGATGGGAGGTGTTCTAGGTTATAGTCTAATGACCAGTTAGGGGGGAGGTGTTCTAGATTATAGTTTAATGACCAGTTAGATGGGAGGTGTTCTAGGTTATAGTCTAATGACCAGTTAGAGGGGAGGTGTTCTAGATTATAGTTTAATGACCAGTTAGAGGGGAGGTGTTCTAGGTTATAGTCTAATGACCAGTTAGAGGGGAGGTGTTCTTGGTTATAGTCTAATGACCAGTTAGATGGGAGGTGTTCTAGGTTATAGTCTAATGACCAGTTAGAGGGGAGGTGTTCTAGATTATAGTTTAATGACCAGTTAGAGGGGAGGTGTTCTAGGTTATAGTCTAACGACCAGTTAGAGGGGAGGTGTTCTAGGTTATAGTTTAATGACCAGTTACAGTAGAGGGGAGGTGTTCTAGGTTCTAGTCTAATGACCAGTTAGAGGGGAGGTGTTCTAGGTTATAGTCTAATGACCAGTTACAGTAGAGGGGAGGTGTTCTTGGTTATAGTCAAATGACCAGTCAGAGGGGAGGTGTTCTAGGTTATAGTCTAACGACCCGTTAGAGGGGAGGTGTTCTAGGTTATAGTCTAATGACCAGTTAGGGGGAGGTGTTCTAGGTTATAGTCTAATGACCAGTTACAGTAGAGGGGAGGTGTTCTTGGTTATAGTCAAATGACCAGTTAGAGGGGAGGTGTTCTAGGTTATAGTCTAACGACCAGTTAGAGGGGAGGTGTTCTAGGTTATAGTTTAATGACCAGTTACAGTAGAGGGGAGGTGTTCTAGGTTATAGTCTAATGACCAGTTAGAGGGGAGGTGCTCTAGGTTATAGTCTAATGACCAGTTAGAGGGGAGGTGTTCTAGGTTATAGTCTAATGACACGTTAGTAGGGAGGTGTTCTAGGTTATAGTCTAACGACCAGTTAGAGGGGAGGTGTTCTAGGTTATAGTCTAATGACCAGTTAGAGGGAAGGTGTTCTAGGTTATAGTCTAACGACCAGTTAGATGGGAGGTGTTCTAGGTTATAGTCTAATGACTAGTTACAGTAGAGGGGAGGTGTTCTAGGTTATAGTCTAATGACCAGTTACAGTAGAGGAAAGGTGTTCTAGGTTATAGTCTAATGACCAGTTGGAGTGGAGATGTTCTAGGTTATAGTCTAATGACCAGTTACAGTAGAGGGGAGGTGTTCTAGGTTATAGTCTAATGACCAGTTAGAGGGGAGGTGTTCTAGGCTACAGTCTAATGACCAGTTACAGTAGAGGGGAGGTATTCTAGGTTATAGTCTAATGACCAGTTACAGCAGAGGGGTGGTGTTCTAGGTTATAGTCGAATGACCAGTTACAGTAGAGGGGAGGTGTTCTAGGTTATAGTCTAATGACCAGTTACAGTAGAGGGGAGGTTTTCTAGGTTATAGTCTAATGACCAGTTACAGCAGAGGGGAGGTGTTCTAGGTTATAGTCTAATGACTAGTTACAGTAGAGGGGAGGTGTTCTAGGTTATAGTCTAATGACCAGTTACAGTAGAGGGGAGGTGTTCTAGGTTATAGTCTAATGACCAGTTAGAGGGGAGGTGTTCTAGGTTATAGTCTAATGACCAGTTAGAGGGGAGGTAATCTAGGTTATAGTCTAATGACCAGTTAGAGGGGAGGTGTTCTAGGTTATAGTCTAATGACACGTTAGTGGGGAGGTGTTCTAGGTTATAGTCTAATGACCAGTTAGAGGGGAGGTGTTCTAGATTATAGTTTAACGACCAGTTAGAGGGGAGGTGTTCTAGGTTATAGTCTAACGACCAGTTAGAGGGGAGGTGTTTTAGGTTATAGTCTAATGACCAGTTAGAGGGAAGGTGTTCTAGGTTATAGTCTAACGACCAGTTAGATGGGAGGTGTTCTAGGTTATAGTCTAATGACTAGTTACAGTAGAGGGGAGGTGTTCTAGGTTATAGTCTAATGACCAGTTAGAGGGGAGGTGCACTAGGTTATAGTCTAATGACCAGTTAGAGTAGAGGGGAGGTGTTCTAGGTTATAGTCTAATGACCAGTTACAACAGAGGGGTGGTGTTCTAGGTTATAGTCGAATGACCAGTTACAGTAGAGGGGAGGTGTTCTAGGTTATAGTCTAATGACCAGTTACAGTAGAGGGGAGGTTTTCTAGGTTATAGTCTAATGACCAGTTAGAGGGGAGGTGTTCTAGGTTATAGTCTAATGACCAGTTAGAGTAGAGGTGTTCTAGGTTATAGTCTAACGACCAGTTAGAGGGGAGATGTTCTAGGTTATAGTCTAATGACCAGTTACAGTAGAGGGGAGGTGTTCTTGGTTATAGTCTAATGGCCAGTTACAGTAGTGGGGAGGTGTTCTTGGTTATAGTCTAATGACCAGTTAGCGTAGAGGGGAGGTGTTCTAGGTTATAGTCTAATGACCAGTTACAGTAGAGGGGAGGTGTTCTAGGTTATAGTCTAATGACCGGTTAGCGTAGAGGGGAGGTGTTCTAGGTTATAGTCTAATGACCAGTTACACTAGAGGGGAGGTGTTCTAGGTTATAGTCTAATGACCAGTTAGAGGGGAGGTGCTCTAGGTTATAGTCTAATGACCAGTTAGAGGGGAGGTGTTCTAGGTTATAGTTTAATGACCAGTTACAGTAGAGGGGAGGTGTTCTAGGTTATAGTCTAATGACCAGTTACAGTAGAGAGGACGTGTTCTAGGTTATAGTCTAATGACTAGTTAGAGGGGAGGTGTTCTAGGTAATAGTTTAATGACCAGTTACAGTAGAGGGGAGGTGTTCTAGGTTATAGTCTAATGACACGTTAGTGGGGAGGTGTTCTAGGTTATAGTCTAATGACCAGTTAGAGGGGAGGTGTTCTAGGTTAAAGTCTAATGACCAGTTACCGTAGATGGGAGGTGTTCTAGGTTATAGTCTAATGACCAGTTAGAGGGGAGATGTTCTAGGTTATAGTCTAATGACCAGTTAGGGGGAGGTGTTCTAGGTTATAGTCTAATGACCAGTTACAGTAGAGGTGAGATGTTCTAGGTTATAGTCTAATGACCAGTTACAGTAGAGGGGAGGTGTTCTAGGTTATTGTCTAATGACCAGTTACAGTAGAGAGGAGGTGTTCTAGGTTATAGTCTAATGACCAGTTGGAGTAGAGGGGAGGTGTTCTAGGTTATAGTCTAATGACCAGTTAGATGGGAGGTGTTCTAGGTTATAGTCTAATGACCAGTTACAGTAGAGGGGAGGTGTTCTAGGTTATAGTCTAATGACCAGTTACAACAGAGGGGTGGTGTTCTAGGTTATAGTCGAATGACCAGTTACAGTAGAGGGGAGGTGTTCTAGGTTATAGTCTAATGACCAGTTACAGTAGAGGGGAGGTTTTCTAGGTTATAGTCTAATGACCAGTTAGAGGGGAGGTGTTCTAGGTTATAGTCTAATGACCAGTTAGAGTAGAGGTGTTCTAGGTTATAGTCTAACGACCAGTTAGAGGGGAGATGTTCTAGGTCATAGTCTAATGACCAGTTACAGTAGAGGGGAGGTGTTCTTGGTTATAGTCTAATGGCCAGTTACAGTAGTGGGGAGGTGTTCTTGGTTATAGTCTAGTGACCAGTTAGCGTAGAGGGGAGGTGTTCTAGGTTATAGTCTAATGACCAGTTACAGTAGAGGGGTGGTGTTCTAGGTTATAGTCTAATGACCAGTTAGCGTAGAGGGGAGGTGTTCTAGGTTATAGTCTAATGACCAGTTACACTAGAGGGGAGGTGTTCTAGGTTATAGTCTAATGACCAGTTAGAGGGGAGGTGCTCTAGGTTATAGTCTAATGACCAGTTAGAGGGTAGGTGTTCTAGGTTATAGTTTAATGACCAGTTATAGTAGAGGGGAGGTGTTCTAGGTTATAGTCTAATGACCAGTTGGAGTGGAGATGTTCTAGGTTATAGTCTAATGACCAGTTACAGTAGAGGGGAGGTGTTCTAGGTTATAGTCTAATGACCAGTTAGAGGGGAGGTGTTCTAGGCTACAGTCTAATGACCAGTTACAGTAGAGGGGAGGTATTCTAGGTTATAGTCTAATGACCAGTTACAGCAGAGGGGTGGTGTTCTAGGTTATAGTCGAATGACCAGTTACAGTAGAGGGGAGGTGTTCTAGGTTATAGTCTAATGACCAGTTACAGTAGAGGGGAGGTTTTCTAGGTTATAGTCTAATGACCAGTTACAGCAGAGGGGAGGTGTTCTAGGTTATAGTCTAATGACCAGTTAGAGTAGAGGGGAGGTGTTGTAGGTTATAGTCTAATGACCAGTTAGAGGGGCGGTGTTCTAGGTTATAGTCTAATGACCAGTTAGATGGGAGGTGTTCTAGGTTATAGTCTAATGACCAGTTAGAGGGGAGGTGTTCTAGATTATAGTTTAATGACCAGTTAGAGGGGACGTGTTCTAGGTTATAGTCTAATGACCAGTTAGAGGGGAGGTGTTCTTGGTTATAGTCTAATGACCAGTTAGATGGGAGGTGTTCTAGGTTATAGTCTAATGACCAGTTACAGTAGAGGGGAAGTGTTCTAGGTTATAGTCTAATGACCAGTTACAGTAGAGGGAAGGTGTTCTAGGTTATAGTCTAATGACCAGTTGAAGTAGAGTGGAGATGTTCTAGGTTATAGTCTAATGACCAGTTACAGTAGAGGGGAGGTGTTCTAAGTTATAGTCTAATGACCAGTTAGAGGGGAGGTGTTCTAGGTTATAGTCTAATGACCAGTTACAGTAGAGGGGAGGTGTTCTAGGTTATAGTCTAATGACCAGTTAGAGGGGAGGTGTTCTAGGTTATAGTCTAATGACCAGTTACAGTAGAGGAAAGGTGTTCTAGGTTATAGTCTAATGACCAGTTGGAGTGGAGATGTTCTAGGTTATAGTCTAATGACCAGTTACAGTAGAGGGGAGGTGTTCTAGGTTATAGTCTAATGACCAGTTACAGCAGAGGGGTGGTGTTCTAGGTTATAGTCGAATGACCAGTTACAGTAGAGGGGAGGTGTTCTAGGTTATAGTCTAATGACCAGTTACAGTAGAGGGGAGGTGTTCTAGGTTATAGTCTAATGACCAGTTACAGTAGAGGGGAGGTGTTCTAGGTTATAGTCTAATGACCAGTTACAGCAGAGGGGAGGTGTTCTAGGTTATAGTCTAATGACCAGTTAGAGTAGAGGGGCGGTGTTCTAGGTTATAGTCTAATGACCAGTTAGATGGGAGGTGTTCTAGGTTATAGTCTAATGACCAGTTAGGGGGGAGGTGTTCTAGATTATAGTTTAATGACCAGTTAGAGGGGAGGTGTTCTAGGTTATAGTCTAATGACCAGTTAGAGGGGAGGTGTTCTTGGTTATAGTCTAATGACCAGTTAGATGGGAGGTGTTCTAGGTTATAGTCTAATGACCAGTTAGAGGGGAGGTGTTCTAGATTATAGTTTAATGACCAGTTAGAGGGGAGGTGTTCTAGGTTATAGTCTAATGACCAGTTAGAGGGGAGGTGTTCTTGGTTATAGTCTAATGACCAGTTAGATGGGAGGTGTTCTAGGTTATAGTCTAATGACCAGTTAGAGGGGAGGTGTTCTAGATTATAGTTTAATGACCAGTTAGAGGGGAGGTGTTCTAGGTTATAGTCTAACGACCAGTTAGAGGGGAGGTGTTCTAGGTTATAGTTTAATGACCAGTTACAGTAGAGGGGAGGTGTTCTAGGTTCTAGTCTAATGACCAGTTAGAGGGGAGGTGTTCTAGGTTATAGTCTAATGACCAGTTACAGTAGAGGGGAGGTGTTCTTGGTTATAGTCAAATGACCAGTCAGAGGGGAGGTGTTCTAGGTTATAGTCTAACGACCCGTTAGAGGGGAGGTGTTCTAGGTTATAGTCTAATGACCAGTTAGGGGGAGGTGTTCTAGGTTATAGTCTAATGACCAGTTACAGTAGAGGGGAGGTGTTCTTGGTTATAGTCAAATGACCAGTTAGAGGGGAGGTGTTCTAGGTTATAGTCTAACGACCAGTTAGAGGGGAGGTGTTCTAGGTTATAGTTTAATGACCAGTTACAGTAGAGGGGAGGTGTTCTAGGTTATAGTCTAATGACCAGTTAGAGGGGAGGTGCTCTAGGTTATAGTCTAATGACCAGTTAGAGGGGAGGTGTTCTAGGTTATAGTCTAATGACACGTTAGTGGGGAGGTGTTCTAGGTTATAGTCTAACGACCAGTTAGAGGGGAGGTGTTCTAGGTTATAGTCTAATGACCAGTTAGAGGGAAGGTGTTCTAGGTTATAGTCTAACGACCAGTTAGATGGGAGGTGTTCTAGGTTATAGTCTAATGACTAGTTACAGTAGAGGGGAGGTGTTCTAGGTTATAGTCTAATGACCAGTTGGAGTGGAGATTTTCTAGGTTATAGTCTAATGACCAGTTACAGTAGAGGGGAGGTGTTCTAGGTTATAGTCTAATGACCAGTTAGAGGGGAGGTGTTCTAGGCTACAGTCTAATGACCAGTTACAGTAGAGGGGAGGTATTCTAGGTTATAGTCTAATGACCAGTTACAGCAGAGGGGTGGTGTTCTAGGTTATAGTCGAATGACCAGTTACAGTAGAGGGGAGGTGTTCTAGGTTATAGTCTAATGACCAGTTACAGTAGAGGGGAGGTTTTCTAGGTTATAGTCTAATGACCAGTTAGAGGGAAGGTGTTCTAGGTTATAGTCTAACGACCAGTTAGATGGGAGGTGTTCTAGGTTATAGTCTAATGACCAGTTACAGTAGAGGGGAGGTGTTCTAGGTTATAGTCTAATGACCAGTTGGAGTGGAGATGTTCTAGGTTATAGTCTAATGACCAGTTACAGTAGAGGGGAGGTGTTCTAGGTTATAGTCTAATGACCAGTTAGAGGGGAGGTGTTCTAGGCTACAGTCTAATGACCAGTTACAGTAGAGGGGAGGTATTCTAGGTTATAGTCTAATGACCAGTTACAGCAGAGGGGTGGTGTTCTAGGTTATAGTCGAATGACCAGTTACAGTAGAGGGGAGGTGTTCTAGGTTATAGTCTAATGACCAGTTACAGTAGAGGGGAGGTTTTCTAGGTTATAGTCTAATGACCAGTTACAGCAGAGGGGAGGTGTTCTAGGTTATAGTCTAATGACTAGTTACAGTAGAGGGGAGGTGTTCTAGGTTATAGTCTAATGACCAGTTACAGTAGAGGGGAGGTGTTCTAGGTTATAGTCTAATGACCAGTTAGAGGGGAGGTGTTCTAGGTTATAGTCTAATGACCAGTTAGAGGGGAGGTAATCTAGGTTATAGTCTAATGATCAGTTAGAGGGGAGGTGTTCTAGGTTATAGTCTAATGACACGTTAGTGGGGAGGTGTTCTAGGTTATAGTCTAATGACCAGTTAGAGGGGAGGTGTTCTAGATTATAGTTTAACGACCAGTTAGAGGGGAGGTGTTCTAGGTTATAGTCTAACGACCAGTTAGAGGGGAGGTGTTTTAGGTTATAGTCTAATGACCAGTTAGAGGGAAGGTGTTCTAGGTTATAGTCTAACGACCAGTTAGATGGGAGGTGTTCTAGGTTATAGTCTAATGACTAGTTACAGTAGAGGGGAGGTGTTCTAGGTTATAGTCTAATGACCAGTTAGAGGGGAGGTGCACTAGGTTATAGTCTAATGACCAGTTAGAGTAGAGGGGAGGTGTTCTAGGTTATAGTCTAATGACCAGTTACAACAGAGGGGTGGTGTTCTAGGTTATAGTCGAATGACCAGTTACAGTAGAGGGGTGGTGTTCTAGGTTATAGTCTAATGACCAGTTACAGTAGAGGGGAGGTTTTCTAGGTTATAGTCTAATGACCAGTTAGAGGGGAGGTGTTCTAGGTTATAGTCTAATGACCAGTTAGAGTAGAGGTGTTCTAGGTTATAGTCTAACGACCAGTTAGAGGGGAGATGTTCTAGGTTATAGTCTAATGACCAGTTACAGTAGAGGGGAGGTGTTCTTGGTTATAGTCTAATGGCCAGTTACAGTAGTGGGGAGGTGTTCTTGGTTATAGTCTAATGACCAGTTAGCGTAGAGGAAAGGTGTTCTAGGTTATAGTCTAATGACCAGTTGGAGTGGAGATGTTCTAGGTTATAGTCTAATGACCAGTTACAGTAGAGGGGAGGTGTTCTAGGTTATAGTCTAATGACCAGTTACAGCAGAGGGGTGGTGTTCTAGGTTATAGTCGAATGACCAGTTACAGTAGAGGGGAGGTGTTCTAGGTTATAGTCTAATGACCAGTTACAGTAGAGGGGAGGTGTTCTAGGTTATAGTCTAATGACCAGTTACAGTAGAGGGGAGGTGTTCTAGGTTATAGTCTAATGACCAGTTACAGCAGAGGGGAGGTGTTCTAAGTTATAGTCTAATGACCAGTTAGAGGGGAGGTGTTCTAGGTTATAGTCTAATGACCAGTTACAGTAGAGGGGAGGTGTTCTAGGTTATAGTCTAATGACCAGTTAGAGGGGAGGTGTTCTAGGTTATAGTCTAATGACCAGTTACAGTAGAGGAAATGTGTTCTAGGTTATAGTCTAATGACCAGTTGGAGTGGAGATGTTCTAGGTTATAGTCTAATGACCAGTTACAGTAGAGGGGAGGTGTTCTAGGTTATAGTCTAATGACCAGTTACAGCAGAGGGGAGGTGTTCTAGGTTATAGTCTAATGACCAGTTACAGTAGAGGGGAGGTGTTCTAGGTTATAGTCTAATGACCAGTTAGAGGGGAGGTGTTCTAGGCTACAGTCTAATGACCAGTTACAGTAGAGGGGAGGTATTCTAGGTTATAGTCTAATGACCAGTTACAGCAGAGGGGTGGTGTTCTAGGTTATAGTCGAATGACCAGTTACAGTAGAGGGGAGGTGTTCTAGGTTATAGTCTAATGACCAGTTACAGTAGAGGGGAGGTGTTCTAGGTTATAGTCTAATGACCAGTTACAGTAGAGGGGAGGTGTTCTAGGTTATAGTCTAATGACCAGTTACAGCAGAGGGGAGGTGTTCTAGGTTATAGTCTAATGACCAGTTAGAGTAGAGGGGCGGTGTTCTAGGTTATAGTCTAATGACCAGTTAGATGGGAGGTGTTCTAGGTTATAGTCTAATGACCAGTTAGGGGGGAGGTGTTCTAGATTATAGTTTAATGACCAGTTAGATGGGAGGTGTTCTAGGTTATAGTCTAATGACCAGTTAGAGGGGAGGTGTTCTAGATTATAGTTTAATGACCAGTTAGAGGGGAGGTGTTCTAGGTTATAGTCTAATGACCAGTTAGAGGGGAGGTGTTCTTGGTTATAGTCTAATGACCAGTTAGATGGGAGGTGTTCTAGGTTATAGTCTAATGACCAGTTAGAGGGGAGGTGTTCTAGATTATAGTTTAATGACCAGTTAGAGGGGAGGTGTTCTAGGTTATAGTCTAACGACCAGTTAGAGGGGAGGTGTTCTAGGTTATAGTTTAATGACCAGTTACAGTAGAGGGGAGGTGTTCTAGGTTCTAGTCTAATGACCAGTTAGAGGGGAGGTGTTCTAGGTTATAGTCTAATGACCAGTTACAGTAGAGGGGAGGTGTTCTTGGTTATAGTCAAATGACCAGTCAGAGGGGAGGTGTTCTAGGTTATAGTCTAACGACCCGTTAGAGGGGAGGTGTTCTAGGTTATAGTCTAATGACCAGTTAGGGGGAGGTGTTCTAGGTTATAGTCTAATGACCAGTTACAGTAGAGGGGAGGTGTTCTTGGTTATAGTCAAATGACCAGTTAGAGGGGAGGTGTTCTAGGTTATAGTCTAACGACCAGTTAGAGGGGAGGTGTTCTAGGTTATAGTTTAATGACCAGTTACAGTAGAGGGGAGGTGTTCTAGGTTATAGTCTAATGACCAGTTAGAGGGGAGGTGCTCTAGGTTATAGTCTAATGACCAGTTAGAGGGGAGGTGTTCTAGGTTATAGTCTAATGACACGTTAGTAGGGAGGTGTTCTAGGTTATAGTCTAACGACCAGTTAGAGGGGAGGTGTTCTAGGTTATAGTCTAATGACCAGTTAGAGGGAAGGTGTTCTAGGTTATAGTCTAACGACCAGTTAGATGGGAGGTGTTCTAGGTTATAGTCTAATGACTAGTTACAGTAGAGGGGAGGTGTTCTAGGTTATAGTCTAATGACCAGTTACAGTAGAGGAAAGGTGTTCTAGGTTATAGTCTAATGACCAGTTGGAGTGGAGATGTTCTAGGTTATAGTCTAATGACCAGTTACAGTAGAGGGGAGGTGTTCTAGGTTATAGTCTAATGACCAGTTAGAGGGGAGGTGTTCTAGGCTACAGTCTAATGACCAGTTACAGTAGAGGGGAGGTATTCTAGGTTATAGTCTAATGACCAGTTACAGCAGAGGGGTGGTGTTCTAGGTTATAGTCGAATGACCAGTTACAGTAGAGGGGAGGTGTTCTAGGTTATAGTCTAATGACCAGTTACAGTAGAGGGGAGGTTTTCTAGGTTATAGTCTAATGACCAGTTACAGCAGAGGGGAGGTGTTCTAGGTTATAGTCTAATGACTAGTTACAGTAGAGGGGAGGTGTTCTAGGTTATAGTCTAATGACCAGTTACAGTAGAGGGGAGGTGTTCTAGGTTATAGTCTAATGACCAGTTAGAGGGGAGGTGTTCTAGGTTATAGTCTAATGACCAGTTAGAGGGGAGGTAATCTAGGTTATAGTCTAATGACCAGTTAGAGGGGAGGTGTTCTAGGTTATAGTCTAATGACACGTTAGTGGGGAGGTGTTCTAGGTTATAGTCTAATGACCAGTTAGAGGGGAGGTGTTCTAGATTATAGTTTAACGACCAGTTAGAGGGGAGGTGTTCTAGGTTATAGTCTAACGACCAGTTAGAGGGGAGGTGTTTTAGGTTATAGTCTAATGACCAGTTAGAGGGAAGGTGTTCTAGGTTATAGTCTAACGACCAGTTAGATGGGAGGTGTTCTAGGTTATAGTCTAATGACTAGTTACAGTAGAGGGGAGGTGTTCTAGGTTATAGTCTAATGACCAGTTAGAGGGGAGGTGCACTAGGTTATAGTCTAATGACCAGTTAGAGTAGAGGGGAGGTGTTCTAGGTTATAGTCTAATGACCAGTTACAACAGAGGGGTGGTGTTCTAGGTTATAGTCGAATGACCAGTTACAGTAGAGGGGAGGTGTTCTAGGTTATAGTCTAATGACCAGTTACAGTAGAGGGGAGGTTTTCTAGGTTATAGTCTAATGACCAGTTAGAGGGGAGGTGTTCTAGGTTATAGTCTAATGACCAGTTAGAGTAGAGGTGTTCTAGGTTATAGTCTAACGACCAGTTAGAGGGGAGATGTTCTAGGTTATAGTCTAATGACCAGTTACAGTAGAGGGGAGGTGTTCTTGGTTATAGTCTAATGGCCAGTTACAGTAGTGGGGAGGTGTTCTTGGTTATAGTCTAATGACCAGTTAGCGTAGAGGGGAGGTGTTCTAGGTTATAGTCTAATGACCAGTTACAGTAGAGGGGAGGTGTTCTAGGTTATAGTCTAATGACCGGTTAGCGTAGAGGGGAGGTGTTCTAGGTTATAGTCTAATGACCAGTTACACTAGAGGGGAGGTGTTCTAGGTTATAGTCTAATGACCAGTTAGAGGGGAGGTGCTCTAGGTTATAGTCTAATGACCAGTTAGAGGGGAGGTGTTCTAGGTTATAGTTTAATGACCAGTTACAGTAGAGGGGAGGTGTTCTAGGTTATAGTCTAATGACCAGTTACAGTAGAGAGGACGTGTTCTAGGTTATAGTCTAATGACTAGTTAGAGGGGAGGTGTTCTAGGTAATAGTTTAATGACCAGTTACAGTAGAGGGGAGGTGTTCTAGGTTATAGTCTAATGACACGTTAGTGGGGAGGTGTTCTAGGTTATAGTCTAATGACCAGTTAGAGGGGAGGTGTTCTAGGTTAAAGTCTAATGACCAGTTACCGTAGATGGGAGGTGTTCTAGGTTATAGTCTAATGACCAGTTAGAGGGGAGATGTTCTAGGTTATAGTCTAATGACCAGTTAGGGGGAGGTGTTCTAGGTTATAGTCTAATGACCAGTTACAGTAGAGGTGAGATGTTCTAGGTTATAGTCTAATGACCAGTTACAGTAGAGGGGAGGTGTTCTAGGTTATTGTCTAATGACCAGTTACAGTAGAGAGGAGGTGTTCTAGGTTATAGTCTAATGACCAGTTGGAGTAGAGGGGAGGTGTTCTAGGTTATAGTCTAATGACCAGTTAGATGGGAGGTGTTCTAGGTTATAGTCTAATGACCAGTTACAGTAGAGGGGAGGTGTTCTAGGTTATAGTCTAATGACCAGTTACAACAGAGGGGTGGTGTTCTAGGTTATAGTCGAATGACCAGTTACAGTAGAGGGGAGGTGTTCTAGGTTATAGTCTAATGACCAGTTACAGTAGAGGGGAGGTTTTCTAGGTTATAGTCTAATGACCAGTTAGAGGGGAGGTGTTCTAGGTTATAGTCTAATGACCAGTTAGAGTAGAGGTGTTCTAGGTTATAGTCTAACGACCAGTTAGAGGGGAGATGTTCTAGGTCATAGTCTAATGACCAGTTACAGTAGAGGGGAGGTGTTCTTGGTTATAGTCTAATGGCCAGTTACAGTAGTGGGGAGGTGTTCTTGGTTATAGTCTAGTGACCAGTTAGCGTAGAGGGGAGGTGTTCTAGGTTATAGTCTAATGACCAGTTACAGTAGAGGGGTGGTGTTCTAGGTTATAGTCTAATGACCAGTTAGCGTAGAGGGGAGGTGTTCTAGGTTATAGTCTAATGACCAGTTACACTAGAGGGGAGGTGTTCTAGGTTATAGTCTAATGACCAGTTAGAGGGGAGGTGCTCTAGGTTATAGTCTAATGACCAGTTAGAGGGGAGGTGTTCTAGGTTATAGTTTAATGACCAGTTATAGTAGAGGGGAGGTGTTCTAGGTTATAGTC